>NC_069501.1:742156300-742261300 GCF_027579735.1 Bombina bombina | reverse complement strand
TATCAATTAAAATGCTTCTGACTGTAGATGACTCAGTGTATGATCTCTGCTGAAATCATTTTACTTACACGCCACAAAGTTATGATTAACAACCTAAAGTTGTGAGACAGAGGACTTGCCTCCTCCAGGCTCCATTTAGTGGCCATGTTGTAGCATCACTGCACAAGTGCACGGGGGGGGGGCCGGGGGAGAGTCCAAAGCGTGCACGGCCGTGGCGCCTGATATACTTCAGTAAGTCTTCAATGATCAGCTCAAGTTTTAATTGATGTGGTCGCGTGCGCAGCGGCTTCGCTTGCAGTTTTGAAAAACTACTAGCGGCAGCCTGAGCCAATCCATAACAGCCAAGGGGCTTAGCTGAATTATAACTTTCATGATGATCGGCATCGGCTATTGGCACATTGAATCTGAATGTCAATATATGTTGCGCTGCACAGCGCACAAAGTGTTGGCTGCCTGTCTTCTGAGGTAAAAAACTTAGTCGGCATGTCAGTTACATACAAAAGTTTTTTTTTTTACCCCAGACAGGCAGCCAACACTTTGTGCGATTAGCAGCGCAACATATATTGCCAATAATATTAGCCCAATGAAATCTGAATTCAGCACTTGGCTTTGATGGCTGTCGTGGTGAAAAAATAAAAATGAAAAAAAAAAATATATCAGACAGTCAGTGTTGCCGCTCCAAGATTGCGCCCACCTGCTTGGGCGCCCTAAGGCGACCACCTTGCCTGCCTGTATGCAAGCGCCGGCCCTGAGAATCGGCCGCTAGCAGGGGGTGTCAATCAGCTTGATCGTCCGCTGCTTCATAACTGCTGTTTCCGGCAACCCTGAAGGCTTGAGCAGAAACAAAGGCATTAAGCTCCATTCGGAGCTTGATAATTCGGCCCCATTGTCTCTGACTCTTGCTTGCTTCAGTTTTGTGAGACTGTAAAATGTATACTCACTCAGAGGCACTCCCTCCTTGCATGGTCTAACAAAACTTATTAGCCATAATAAGGGTTAGTTCTCATGCTTCGTTCTGTATTAAAACTTATTGCACTAAATATCACTTTAAAGAAACAGCAAACAGCGAGTAATTTAAACAAGCCATAGCTTCTTGAAGATAGTCGGGAAACAAGTATATCTTTCTTTTTTAGAAAACAAATAAGTATATATACAAAGAAGCACACCTAATAATATGGGGGGGGGGGGGGGTGGGCAGTGGTCAATTCAATTTAATAAATTAGCAATTAAACATAGCAAATATGTAGCATTAAATGTCTAATCAGCTGTTTTAGTTTTAAAAATGCATAGAAGAAATATAAAAATCGCTTCTTACTGTTGAATTCCAACTGAAAGATAAAAAACAAAAGGCTAGATCACAAGTTTTGTCGGTAAGGCTGTGCGGTGCTAACGAGCCTTTTTTTCTTACCGCTAACTTAAGACAACTCTGGTATTAAGGGTTTTCTGCAAAATTTAGCTCCACATCTCACCTCAATACCAGCGCTGCTTAAGTCAGCAGTAAGCTGGCAAAATGTGCTCATGCACGATTTCCCCATAGGAAACAATGGGGCTGAGTGGGCTGAAAAAAAACCTAACACCTGCAAAAAAGCAGCGTTCAGCTACTACCGCAGCCCCATTGTTTCCTATGGGGAAATTAATTTTATGTCTGCACCTAACACCCTAACATGAACCCCGAGTCTAAATACCCCTAACCTTATACTTATTAACCCCTAATCTTCCGCCCCCGCTATCGCTGACACCTACATTATATTATTAACCCCTAATCTGCAGCTCCGGACACCGCCGCCACCTACATTATACTTATGAACCCCTAATCTGCTGCCCCCAACATCGCCGACACCTACATTATAGTTATTAACCCCAATCTGCCCCCCAACATCGCCGCAACTATATTAAAATTATTAACCCCTAATCTTCCAACCCCAACGTCGCTGCTACTATAATAAATTTATTAACCCCTAAACCAAAGTCTAACCCTAAATCTAACCCCCCCTAACTTAAATATAATTTAAATTAAACAAAATACATTTAACATAATTAAATAAATTAATCCTATTTAAAACTAAATACTTACCGATAAAATAAACCCTAAGCTAGCTACAATATAACAAATAGTTACATTGCAGCTAGCTTAGGGTTTATATTTATTTTACAGGCAACTTTGTATTTATTTTAACTAGGTACAATAGTTACTAAATAGTTATTAACTATTTAATAACTACCTAGCTAAAATAAGTACAAAATTACCTGTAAAATAAATCCTAACTTAAGTTACAATTACACCTAACACTACTAAACTACCTACAATTAATTACAATTAAATAAAATAAACTAAATTATTAAAAAAAACACTAAATTACAGAAAATAAAAAAAGAATTAGGAGAATTTTAAACTTATTACACCTAATCTAATCCCCCTAATAAAATAAAAAAGGGGGCGGAGCTAGCCGCTGAAGAGATCAGACATGCACATTAAGAGCTCCTGACATTTTGGATTATTTAAAAGCCACAACAGAGTTTTTATGGATATCTAATTACTTAATTTGAGTAAATATATTACTGGCTTTGCATTGCGCTCCACTGAAGTGACTTTAAATCTACACTGGGAACGATGTTTGCCCCAGGGGCCTCGGAGAAGCCATGAGGTAGCTAATTGCGGATGCCATTTCTAAGGGAGACGCTGCCAGTCATATAGAGGCTTGTGTTTTTGTGAGACCGACAGTAGATCAGCATGCAAGTGTCTGAGCATAAAAATCAGGGGGATAACTCCTGAATACTACAAGTATGGCGTACTTGTCCTACAGGACCCTTCAGAAGCTCCTCTCTGCACAGCTCAAGTGCGTAGAGGAAGCGGTGAACGCAGCAATACGCTCGCACGAGCACGGGGCCTCTATGGTCAAAGCAGCTGGAACACAGGGAGGTATATGGCAGAGTCCCCCAACCAGAGATCTAGCACACTAGAGGGGTTGGATTCCAAAGACCGGGCTTCCCCTGCGACGGAGGAGTATCTGGCTAGTATGGCCCTCAGTGGACTGAAGGGACAGCTACCAGCAGGTCAGGACAATGGCGCGGCAGACCGAGACTGTGGAATTGTGCA
The DNA here is from genome assembly GCF_027579735.1 of Bombina bombina. NCBI lineage: Eukaryota > Metazoa > Chordata > Amphibia > Anura > Bombinatoridae > Bombina > Bombina bombina. The sequence continues at coordinate 742,258,203 of NC_069501.1, read as the reverse complement.
ACCGATGACTCGGGTGTCTGCAAATGGATGTGCAGCAATTGAGTGTGTCACCGGCTGCGAGCAGAGACCAGAGGTTCAACGGCAGCAGTCTCTGGTACTGAGCATAGAAAGGAAAGTGGAAATGGCTGCCATAAAACAAAAGCGTTTTTTTCTGGAACTGGTAACGAAGCACCTTATATTTTCTCTAGCCTGGCACCCTAATGTTAAAGCGGGAGTAGGGTGAAGGAGACAGTTCTTGGTAACCCCATGTTGATATCCTCGTTGACTTTTTGTTACTTGCTAGTTAGCACTGGGGTTTATACTTCAAACGTTTGGTTATGGGTACCCTTGTTAAGACATTTAGTGCAAAAGCATATGACGATCACTGATCTGAAACACTATTTTGTAAGTGTCGTAATTTGCCACTCTTAGCTGCTATCCATATATCAATGGTCTGTCTACCTTGCTTCATACTATGAACTGCCTAATAAGGAGCTTATGCTGGCTCATAGACTTTAATAGTATAACGTCAGTATGCACATCATTACAGTTCATAAACAATAGGAAATGCAGATTGTTTTTGTATATGTGTTATCTGCATAATTATTGTAAGCATAAACCATGTTCACGGTTGTTCGCAACCCTCTATCCCAATGCTAACTCACTGTGTTATTTTCTACTTTGGGAATTTAGCTTCTGAGACTGTTAAGTATTCTATGGAAACATTAAGATACTGCTATACAGTGAGTCAGCATATGACTACAAAAGCCCTGGTTGTGAAATAAGTTACATTTGTAGTAGAGGCTTATGTAACTCTAACATATCTCAAGCTGCACGGGATAAATATTGCTAACAGGATAGAGACCTGCCTTTATCTCTCCTCCTGCTCGCAGGGTGCAAATGTTTATGTACCCATATCTGCTGTAATGACCTCTTTAGTGTCAAGTGGCTACTAGGGCTAACTTTTTTCATCATACAATGTGAAGCTATTTGTAGAACAAAAAGGTAGCAAAGGGTTAACTGCGCAAGAAAAGAATCCTATTATACCTGTGGTGATTAAGAGGAAACTCCCAACCTCTATTGATAAAGTGAAATAAAGAGAATAATATGGAATCTAGAAAGAGACCATAGGATTCAAAAAACACAGGCGCTAAACAGCTTAAAATAGAAAAAATATATATATAATAGCTTATAGTGCAAATAACGCCAAATATATGTGCAGATAATAACACCTGGTGCGAATTGGATCAACCAAAAAAAGTGCTAACAATAAAGAAATAAAAAAAATGTATAAATTTAATTGCATATGTGAAACAAAAAATTAAAAAACAATGTATTTTGCAAACACGATAGCGCTGATCAGGCGCAATATTGAAGTGTAGTATACAAATAGCAACAATGTGATATAATATACAATACAAATGTAACGATGTGAAGAGAGTGAATGTAATCGATTTCCTGATAAGATTCGATGTGGTGGTTTTTGAATTAGCCCAGATTTTGAAGGAGGATTTTGATCTTCAATGAGAGCTGGAACAAGATGAGGAAGACCAAATCAAACGACAGAAAAGGCAACAATATAAGGTTTTCACTTATACTTACACCGGAGATCGGTGGTTGGATCCTATATGTTCCTCTCAGTGGCATAAAACTCCAAACCGCAGGAAGCAGAAAATTCAGCCCAGCAAGGAGAATTGCAAACACCTTTACATACAGGTAACTGGGAAACTGCACCTCTATTTTTAAAATTTATATTTGGGTAGTGAAAACAGTCTGTCTGACAGACTGTTTTCACTACCCAAAAATAAATTTTAAAAATTTGCACCAGGTGTTATTATCTGCACATATATTTGGTGTTATTTGCACTATAAGCTATTATATATATATATTTTCTATTTTAAGCTGTTTAGCGCCTGTGTTTTTTGAATCCTATGGTCTCTTTCTAGATTCCATATTATTCTCTTTATTTCATTGAAGCTATTTGTAGAGCACTGTTTGTCTTATACCTTTAGTAAAAGTTCATTTATAATGTGTTGCAACTTAAATATGCTAGTATTAACATGTTATACGCTCTGGCTTACTAATACTAAGCGCCCAAAAATAGGTATTTCAAGCCCTTAACAATACAGTCTGGGTTATTCCATTACCCTAATAAATTACATCCCAGTGCGAACGATATAGTGCCGCTTAAGAACAACCCTGATAGTAATACTGTGGGACCTTGATGTTACTTTATCTTGCAGTTTGCTTTTCTTATGTGTGCTTTTTCCAACATAGGCTGTGGACATCTTATCTGTATATCTTACCTGTGGGTTAGTGGGGAGCCCCGGGGGAGATACTTACGTAAATTTGTGAAATGGATGTCTTGGCAGCTATATTATAGCTATATTAATTGTGAGTCACAAATATGATACTTTTAATGATACTGATATATACCATCCCTATGTGTCTGTCCGTTCTGGGGGCGAGAGGGGGCCCTCAGTGGGGACAAGTATATTTTGCTATTGTATTACCTAAGTATCATTATTACACTTTTGTTCGTGACGATACTTACACAATATGTGTTTCTCCTTCTGGACCAGTGGCCAGGGCCCTGAGGGAGTCCATATAAAGGAAGTTAAACCCACGAACATGCAAATGTTTGGTTAATTATTATTAACTCTAGTATACAGCGAGATGAATGGTCAGGTAGGAAATTGGATTCCATTAACACGAGATCCCTAAGGTGTAGTCAGCAGCTGATTGTCATGCTACTCATGAGTAGTGATGTAGCGAATAGTTCGCCGGCGAATAGTTCCCGGCGAACATAGCATGTTCACGTTCGCCACGGCGGGCGAACATATGCGATGTTCGATCCGCCCCCTATTCGTCATCATTGAGTAAACTTTGACCCTGTATCTCACAGTCTGCAGACACATTCCAGCCAATCAGCAGCAGACCCTCCCTCCCAGACCCTCCCAGCTCCTGGACAGCAGCCATTTTAGATTCATTCGGAAACTGCATTGTTAGTGAGAGGAGGGACAGTGTAGCTGCTGGTGATATAATAGGGAAATTGATAGCTAGGCTAGTGTATTCAGTGTCCATTACAGTCCTGAAGGACTCATCTGATCTCTGCACCCCCAAAAGCCCTTTTTAGGGCTAGAACATCATTTTTTTTTATTTTTTTTTCCTGTGTAATCTAATTGCAGTTGCCTGCCTGCCAAGCCACTTGCCCAGTGCCACCACTCATATCTGGTGTAACAGTAGTGTAAATAAAAAAAAAAAAACTTTTTTGACTGTGAAACATCAGTCTGCTTGTGTAATCTAATTGCAGTTGCCTGCCTGCCAGCGTGTGTGCCAGCCCCACTTGCCCAGTGCCACCACTCATATCTGGTGTAACAGTGGTGTAAATTTAAAAAAAAAACTTTTTTCACTGTGAAACATCAGTCTGCTAGTGTAATCTAATTGCAGTTGCCTGCCTGCCAGCGTGTGTGTCAGGCCCACTTGCCCAGTGCCACCACTCATATCTGGTGTAACAGTAGTGTAAATTTAAAAAAAAAAAAACTTTTTTGACTGTGAAACATCAGTCTGCTTGTGTAATCTAATTGCAATTGCCTGCCTGCCAGCGTGTGTGCCAGGCCCACTTGCCCAGTGCCACCACTCATATCTGGTGTAACAGTAGTGTAAATTTAAAAAAACAAAAACTTTTTTCACTGTGAAACATCAGTCTGCTAGTGTAATCTAATTGTTGCAGTTGCCTGCCTGCCTGCCAGCATGTGTGCCAGGCCCACTTCCCCAGTGCCACCACTCATATCTGTTGTAACAGTAGTGTAAATTTAAAAAAAAAAACTTTTTTGACTGTGAAACATCAGTCTGCTTGTGTAATCTAATTGCAGTTGCCTGCCTGCCAGCGTGTGTGCCAGACCCACTTGCCCAGTGCCACCACTCATATCTGGTGTAACAGTAGTGTAAATTTAAAAAAAAACTTTTTTGACTGTGAAACATCAGTCTGCTTGTGTAATCTAATTGCAGTTGCCTGCCTGCCAGCGTGTGTGCCAGGCCCACTTGCCCAGTGCCACCACTCATATCTGGTGTAACAGTAGTGTAAATTTAAAAAAAAAAACTTTTTTGACTGTGAAACATCAGTCTGCTAGTGTAATTTAATTGCAGTTGCCTGCCCGCCAGAATGTGTGCCAGGCCCACTTGCCCAGTGCCACCACTCATATCTGGTGTAACAGTAGTGTAAATTAAAAAAAAAAAACTTTTTTGACTGTGAAACATCAGTCTGCTAGTGTAATCTAATTGCAGTTGCCTGCTTGCCAGCGTGTGTGCCAGGCTCACAGCGTATACTGTTCCCACTTGCCCAGTGCCCCCACTCATATCTGGTGTAACAGTAGTGTAAATTTAAAAAAATAAAACTTTTTTGACTGTGAAACATCAGTCTGCTTGTGTAATCTAATTGCAGTTGCCTGCCTGCCAGCTTGTGTGCCAGACTCACAGCATATACTGTGCAACCATCATTGACAGAGGATGTAGATAACAGTGATATGTCTCAGTCAGGCAGCATTACAGACATGGACGTACGGTATGATGATGATTATGTTGTACCTGCTGCTGCTTCCTTTGTTGATTTGTCAGATACAAGTGAAGCGGTTGATGATGACAATGCGTCCGTGGATGTCACGTGGGTGCCCGCTAGAAGAGAAGTAGGTGAAAGTTCAGATGGGGAGACAGAGAGGAGGAGACGAGTTGGAAGCAGGGGGAGGTCGTCGCAAGGAGCTAGTGGCACAGTCAGACAGCATGCATCGGCACCCGGGGTCAGCCAGACAGCACGCCAATCAACGCATGCTGTTGCCACCACCAGAATTCCGTCATCGCAGAGCTCAGCAGTGTGGCATTTTTTTTGTGTGTCTGCCTCTGACAACAGCGATGCCATTTGCAACCTGTGCCAAAAGAAAACAGTCGTGGGAAGTCCAACACCCACCTAGGTACAACTGCTTTGCGAAGGCACATGATCGCACATCACAAACGCCTATGGGATCAACACATGAGTAGAAGCAGCACACAAACTCAAAGCCGCCATCCTCCACCTGGTCCAGCATCTTCAGCCACGTCAACCACTGCTGTCCTCCTTGCCCCCTCTCAACCATCCGCCACTCCGTCTCTCTTCTGGAGCAGTTCCTGCTCATCTGCCCACAGTCAGGTGTCTGTCAAGGACATGTTTGAGCGTAAGAAGCCAATGTCACAAAGTCACCCCCTTGCCCGGCGTCTGACAGCTGGCTTGTCTGAACTCTTACCCCGCCAGCTTTTACCATACAAGCTGGTGGAGTCTGAGGCGTTCAAAAAATTTGTAGCTATTGGGACACCGCAGTGGAAGGTACCCGGCCGAAATTTCTTTGCAAAAAAGGCAATCCCCAACCTGTACTCGATTGTGCGAAAGGAAGTAATGGCATGTCTGGCACACAGTGTTGGGGCAAGGGTCCATCTGACCACTGATACCTGGTCTGCAAAGCATGGTCAGGGCAGGTATATCACCTACACTGCGCATTGGGTAAACCTGCTGATGGCTGCCAAGCATGGAATGCGTGGCTCTGCAGAGGAGTTGGTGACACCGCCACGACTTGCAGGCAGGCCTGCTGCCACCTCCTCTACTCCTCCTACTCCATCCTCTTCCATAACCTCCTCGGCTGAGTCCTCTTCTGCTGCTGCATCTTGCTCCACATCAACGGCACCCCCCCAGCTCCCCAGGTACTATTCCACAAACCGGATACGGCAGTGTCATGCCGTCTTGGGGTTGACTTGCCTGAAAGCAGAGAGTCACACCGGACCAGCACTCCTGTCCGCCCTGAACGCACAGGTGGATCAGTGGCTGACTCCGCACCAACTGGAGATCAGCAAAGTGGTTTCTGACAATGGAAGAAATATGGTGAAGGCATTGAATTTGGGCAAGTTGACACATGTGCTGTGCATGGCACATGTGTGTAATCTGATCGTACAACGCTTTGTGCATAAGTACCCAGGCTTACAGGACCTCCTGAAGCAGGCCAGGAAGGTGTGTGGCCATTTCAGGCGTTCCTACACGGCCATGGCACACTTTTCAGATATCCAGCAGCGAAACAACATGCCAGTGAGGCGTTTGATTTGCGACAGCCCGACACGTTGGAATTCAACACTCCTAATGTTCGACCGCCTGCTCCAACAAGAAAATGCTGTTAACGACTATTTGTATGACCGGGGTGCTAGGACAGCCTCTGCGGAGCTGGGAATTTTTTTGCCACGTTACTGGACGCTCATGCGCAATGCCTGTAGGCTCATGAGTCCTTTTGAGGAGGTGACAAACCTAGTCAGTCGCACTGAAGGCACCATCAGCGACATCATACCATTTATTTTCTTCCTGGAGCGTGCCCTGCGAAGAGTGCTGGATCAGGCCATAGATGAGTGTGAAGAGGAAGAGTTGTGGTCACCATCACCACCAGAAACCACCTTATCAGCATCTCTTGCTGGACCAGCAGCAACGCTGGAAGAGGATTGTGAGGAAGAGGAGTCAGAGGAGGAATGTGGCTTTGTGGAGGAGGAGGAAGACCAACCACAACAGGCATCCCAGGGTGCTCGTTGTCACCTATCTGGTACCCGTGGTGTTGTACGTGGCTGGGCGGAAGAAGATACCTTTAATGAGATCACTGAGAACGAAGAACGGGACGTGAGTAGCTCGGCATCCAACCTTGTGCAAATGGGGTCTTTCATGCTGTCGTGCCTGTTGAGGGACCCTCGTATAAAAAAGCTGAAGGAGAACGACCTGTACTGGGTGTCCACGCTACTAGTCCCCCGGTATAAGCATAAAGTGCCTGAAATGTTTCCGAATTACCCCAAGTCGGAAAGGATGCAGCAGTTCCAAAATAAATTAAAAAGTATGCTTTACACAGCGTATAAGGGTGATGTCACAGCACAACGGGAATCTAACAGGGGAAGAGGTGAAAGTATCTGCCTCTGACAACAGCGATGCCATTTGCAACCTGTGCCAAAAGAAACTGAGTCGTGGGAAGTCCAATACCCACCTAGGTACAACTGCTTTGCGAAGGCACATGATCGCACATCACAAACGCCTATGGGATCAACACATGAGTAGAAGCAGCACACAAACTCAAATCCACCATCCTCCTCCTGGTCCAGCATCTTCAGCCACGTCAACCACTGCTGTCCTCCTTGCCCCCTCTCAACCATCCGCCACTCCGTCTCTCTTCTGGAGCAGTTCCTGCTCATCTGCCCACAGTCAGGTGTCTGTCAAGGACATGTTTGAGCGTAAGAAGCCAATGTCATAAAGTCACCCCCTTGCCCGGCGTCTGACAGCTGGCTTGTCTGAACTCTTAGCCCGCCAGCTTTTACCATACAAGCTGGTGGAGTCTGAGGCGTTCAAAAAATTTGTAGCTATTGGGACACCGCAGTGGAAGGTACCCGGCTGAAATTTCTTTGCACAAAAGGCAATCCCCAACCTGTACTCGATTGTGCGAAAGGAAGTAATGGCATGTCTGGCACACAGTGTTGGGGCAAGGGTCCATCTGACCACTGATACCTGGTCTGCAAAGCATGGTCAGGGCAGATATATCACCTACACTGCGCATTGGGTAAACCTGCTGACGGCTGCCAAGCATGGAATGCGTGGCTCTGCAGAGGAGTTGGTGACACCGCCACGACTTGCAGGCAGGCCTGCTGCCACCTCCTCTACTCCTCCTACTCCATCCTCTTCCATAACCTCCTCAGCTGAGTCTTCTTCTGCTGCTGCGTCTTGCTCCACATCAACGGCACCCCCCCAGCTCCCCAGATACTATTCCACATACCGGATACGGCAGTGTCACGCCGTCTTGGGTTTGACTTGCCTGAAAGCAGAGAGTCACACCGGACCAGCACTCTTGTCCGCCCTGAACGCACAGGTGGATCATTGGCTGACTCCGCACCAACTGGAGATCAGCAAAGTGGTTTCTGACAACGGAAGAAATTTGGTGGCGGCATTGAATTTGGGCAAGTTGACACATGTGCCGTGCATGGCACATGTGTGTAATCTGATCGTACAACGCTTTGTGCATAAGTACCCAGGCTTACAGGACGTCCTGAAGCAGGCCAGGAAGGTGTGTGGCCATTTCAGGCGTTCCTACACGGCCATGGCGCACTTTTCAGATATCCAGCGGCGAAACAACATGCCAGTGAGGCGCTTGATTTGCGACAGCCCGACATGTTGGAATTCAACACTCCTAATGTTCGACCGCCTGCTCCAACAAGAAAAAGCTGTTAACGACTATTTGTATGACCGGGGTGCTAGGACAGCCTCAGCGACATCATACCATTTGTTTTCTTCCTGGAGCGTGCCCTGCGAAGAGTGCTGGATCAGGCCGTAGATGAGCGTGAAGAGGAAGAGTTGTGGTCACCATCACCACCAGAAACCGCCTTATCAGCATTGCTTGCTGGACCAGCGGCAATGCTGGAAGAGGATTGTGAGGAAGAGGAGTCAGAGGAGGAATGTGGCTTTGAGTAGGAGGAGGAAGACCAACCACAACAGGCATCCCAGGGTGCTCGTTGTCACCTATCTGGTACCGTGCTGTTGTACGTGGCTGGGGGGAAGAAGATACCTTCAGTGAGATCACTGAGGATGAAGAACGGGACATGAGTAGCTCGGCATCCAACCTTGTGCAAATGGGGTCTTTCATGCTGTCGTGCCTGTTGAGGGACCCTCGTATAAAAAAGCTGAAGGAGAACGACCTGTACTGGGTGTCCACGCTACTAGTCCCCCGGTATAAGCATAAAGTGCCTGAAATGTTACCGAATTACCGCAAGTCGGAAAGGATGCAGCAGTTCCAAAATAAATTAAAAAGTATGCTTTACACAGCGTATAAGGGTGATGTCACAGCACAATGGGAATCTAACAGGGGAAGAGGTGAAAGTAATCCTCCCACGACCACGCCGGCAAGGACAGGACGCTATACAGACGTGTTGTTGATGGAGGACATGCAGAGCTTTTTAAGTCCTATGCATCGCCACAGCCCTTCAGGGTCCACCCTCAGAGAATGACTCGACCGACAGGTAGCAGACTACCTCGCCTTAACTGTAGATCTCGACACTCTGAGGAGCGATGAACCCCTTGACTACTGGGTGTGCAGGCTTGACCTGTGGCCTGAGCTATCCCAATTTGTGATAGAACTTCTGGCCTGCCCCGCTTCAAGTGTCCTGTCAGAAAGGACCTTCAGTGCAGCAGGAGGTATTGTCACTGAGAAGAGAAGTCGCCTAGTTCATAAAAGTCTAGATTACCTCACCTTTATTAAGATGAATGAGGGATGGATCCCGAAGGGACTGACATTGGGCGATACATTTGACTAAAAAAGGCCTGATGAGATGAGCTTCCTTGGGCTAAAAATGTTCCACACGCTGCTGTATTTTATCTCTGAATGCCGGATGACTTGCGTGACTTATCCGCCACCAACTAGGGTTGAAGCCGCAATGTTTTAGGGCACTTTCTGCCTGGGAAACAAACATCAATTTTTCTGGCCGCTGCTACAACAGCGGCTGCAACAATACCTGTTTTTTAGGCATGTGTACATGCCTAATTTTTCTGGCCTCTGGTGCAGCACTGTGGCTTCAAAAAATAAACCAATAAAAAAGGCAGATAACAGGGATTAAACTGATAGGAATAGTACTACTTAACACACCACTCCTATCTGGTGGCACATTAGATTGCACGCGCAGTGCCCCAAATTTGAAGTAGGAGGACCGACCAAGCATCTTTTTCCATCTCCCGGTTCCTAAAATCCATGCCATATACACGTCCCTTGATAGGGGACGTAACAGGGATTAAACTGATAAGAATAGTACTACTTAAAACACCACTCCTATCTGGTGGCACAGTAGATTGCACGCACAGTGCCCCAAATTTGAAGTAGGAGGACCGACCAAGCATCTTTTTCCATCTCCCGGTTCCTAAAATCCATGCTATATACACGTCCCCTGATAGGGGACGTAACAGGGATTAAACTGATAAGAATAGTACTACTTAACACACCACTCATATCTGGTGGCACAGTAGATTGCACGCGCAGTGCCCCAAATTTGAAGTAGGAGGACCGACCAAGCATCTTTTTCCATCTCCCGGTTCATAAAATCCATGCCATATACACGTCCCCTGATAGGGGATGTAACAGGGATTAAACTGATAAGAATAGTACTACTTAACATACCACTCATATCTGGTGGCACAGTAGATTGCACGCGCAGTGAACCAAATTTGAAGTAGGAGGACCGACCAAGCATCTTTTTCCATCTCCCGGTTCCTAAAATCCATGCCATATACACGTCCCCTGATAGGGGACGTAACAGGGATTAAACTGATAAGAATAGTACTACTTAACACACCACTCATATCTGGTGGCACAGTAGATTGCATGCGCAGTGCCCCAAATTTGAAGTAGGAGAACCGACCAAGCATCTTTTTCCATCTCCTGGTTCCTAAAATCCATGCCATATACACGTCCCCTGATAGGGTACGTAACAGGGATTAAACTGATAAGAATAGTACTACTTAACACACCACTCATATCTGGTGGCACAGTAGATTGCACGCGCAGTGCCCCAAATTTGAAGTAGGAGGACCGACCAAGCATCTTTCTCCATCTCCCGGTTCCTAAAATCCATGCCATATACACATCCCCTGATAGGGGACGTAACAGGGATTAAACTGATAAGAATAGTACTACTTAACACACCACTCATATCTGGTGGCACAGTAGATTGCACGCGCAGTGCCCCAAATTTGAAGTAGGAGGACCGACCAAGCATCTTTTTCCATCTCCCGGTTCCTAAAATCCATGCCATATACACGTCCCCTGATAGGGGACGTAACAGGGATTAAACTGATAGGAATAGTACTATTTAACACACCTTATAATAACGCAGAGAGAGGCAATGCAGAGAGAGGAGTCTGAAGAAGAGGAGTCAGAGGAGGAAGGTGGCTTTGAGGAGGTGGAAGACCAAACACAGCAGGCGTCCCAGGGGGCTTGTTGTCACCTTTCGGGGGCCCTTGGTGTTGTACATGGCTGGGTGGAGGAAGAGACCTTCAATGACAGTGAGGACAAGGAACGGGACATGGCTAGCTTGGTATCCAACCTTGTGCAAATTGGGAGTTTGCAGTTGTGCAAATGGACTGCTTGCGGTTGTTTGCGGTTGATTGCGGTGCGTTAAACGGGGAGTTTGGTCTGTCACTGTGAAGCAGGCATAACCCTTACACTACCTGATAGATACAACATCATACCTGATGTTTTAAAGCACGTTATTCCAAACAATTTAGGAATGTTAGGTGATTTATGCCCTTTATGGATTAAAACCAGACTCTGCATCAACTATGTAATTTTCCGTGGGAGTTTTGCCATGGATCCCCCTCCGGCATGCCACAGTCCAGGTGTTAGTCCCCTTGAAACAACTTTTCCATCACTATTGTGGCCAGAAAGAGTCCCTGTGGGTTTTAAAATTCGCCTGCCTATTGAAGTCAATGGCGGTTCGCCCGGTTCGCCCGTTCGCGAACTTTTGTGGAAGTTCGCGTTCGCGGTTCGCGAACGCAAAATTTTATGTTCGCAACATCACTATCCACATGGTGTTTTCATGTCCCAAGGTTAGACAGATGTGGGGTAAAATTGAATATTTCCTTCTTATGGCTACAAAGAAGAAGATTCACTTATTGGGAGAAAATTCTATCTTCTTAAATAAGGAGGTTAACTGGGGGGTAAACACTAAATTTATACAGTGGGTCATAATTTTAGTGAGATCCTTACTCTATGCAAATTGGGTCAATGATAAGATCCCCTCCATAGGAACAGTTAAAAAAAAGCTACTCAGACCGGTGTTCCTGGAGGCCTACAATACAAAATTTTATAACAAAGGAAATGTTTTGAGTTATAAGAAAACATGGCTGGGATTTATTAAGTATATGGGGGAAGATGCGGTGTTAAAGGGACATGAAACCCAAATTTTTTCTTTCATGATTTAGAAAGAGCATACAATTTTAAACAACATTCCAATTTACTTCTATTACCTAATTTGCTTTATTCTTTAGATATACTTTAATGAAGAAATAGCAATGCACATAGTGAACGAATCAAAGGAGGCATCTATGTGCAGCTACCAATCATCTAGATATGCTTTTCAGCAAAGAATATCAAGAGAATGAAGCAAAATAGATAATAGAAGTAAATTAGAAAGTTGTTTATAATTATACTCTCTACCTTAATCATGAAAGAAAATGTTTGGGTATAGTGTCCCTTTAAGTATATCACAAATAATCCCACTGTCCGTGGGAAGCGAGGAAGTATTGCATTAATTTGCCCCCCTTTTTTTTTCTCTTTTCTTTTATGCTTGGAGGGGTGGGGATGAGTGGGGAATGGACAGGTTCCATATTTGTCTGAATCGATAAGATAATAGTACGAAGATATTTAGCGTCTTGATTAAAGATTGTTGAATTATAGTGGAAAGAGAGTGAAGCGAAAGAAGGGGGAACAGTGGGGTACCATAAATCAGTGATGGTTAACTATTTTTATAGATGTAATAATATCCCAAATGACTTTTTTCTTGTTATGTGTTTGAAGTTTTGCTCACACTCTTATCTTTTTCTTTTGTACATTTTATATAATTTTTCTAATAAAGAATTTAAAAAAAAAGATTCAATTAAAACACAAATACTAATAAAGAAGTATTATCTTGTAACAATCTAACATAATAAAAGAACATATCATACAATATATAAAACACAATAATTAATTAAAAATAATTAATAGCAATAATATAGAATAACTTAATGATATCTTTATTGTGGGTATCATGTAAGCAATAGATATCATGCCACTATAACAATTCTGTTATTGTGAATGTGGCTATAAATAATATACTAGTTAATAAAAAAGTGTATACAATTAATATTAGACACTAGTTGATAGTGTTCATTTTGATCGTTACTTTATATCATTAGTTTATCACGGATATAGTAGAAAAATATTTTCATTTGAATCCCCGGTAAGAACTTTAAACTTCTCGGTATATGTAACTGCTTGAGATCTTTATTGATATATATAGAGGGATCTCTTTACTGTGTTGACATGGATATTTATACCATAGAAAGATCACTGAGTGTTGGCAGTATGGAAATTAATTGATCCGCCATATATTACCTTGTTTCAGTACTTTCAATACTTCTTTATTAGTATTTGTGTTTTAATTGAATCTACTGTGTATACTCACACCTGAATAGGTGTGGTTAAAATTAGAGGGCAGAGATAGGTCATTTAGCATTTATAAACCAGTACTCTCAGTTTGTGGATAGAAGCCTGAGGAAACAGACAGAAGTCTGAGAAACGCGTTGCTTATACATCTCTTAGTGTCACAAGTGTGACATTGTGTATTGTATTTTATTGTACCATTAAACTGTGGTCTTTTAACTCTTTGCTGAGAGTCTGAGCGTTATTGGGTCGCATCCTACCTCTGAGAGACCTACTTTCCTGCCTGTTGCAGTGAACTGGGACACTGTGAACTCCCAGCTTGCTTCAATTAGCACAACAGAGTGCTGCTACGCTTGTGAGTATAATTTAGTATTCACTTTAATCTGTTTTTCAAACTATATCACACGAGGCGGCGCCCTTGTCTTTGTGATTCCTTTTGCACAGAGAAAGTTTCTACCCAGATCGGTTATTTGGCAAGGAGCTGACTTCAGAGTTCAAGTGTGATTTCCATTCATCTGTGCCATCCAAGAGGACACTACATATCTGGAGGGACTGTACACCTTTGGGACTATTTGGATATTTATATCCCACACAGATAAGAACTACTAAGATCTTTGTATTTAATTGTATCCTCTTTCTATTTGCATATTGTGCAATTTTTCTCATCTCATTTAAAGGATTTTATTACATATTGTATTTCAATAGTATACATTCTTATTATATTTTATACTAATCTGTTTAGGTCACAGCATCCTGTCATTAATGTAATATTTCAGTTATATTGCTGCTTTATAGGTGTGTTTACAGGTGTTTTTTCATAGGTGCATTTATAGATAAATTCCTTATTTTTTTACCTTTCTAGCACCCCCTAGAGTTACCATTTTTGTGTAACAGGTGTTTTTCTATTTCTATGTCTCCTGTTATTCGACCATATTCCTGTTTTGCTGTCTCCTATTCTGAGTATGTCTATTACGATTCCATATGTACACAGTATTGGTATCATAGTCAGTCTGGTCACGTATATACTTAGAATGTTTTATATCAATAACCTGTTTCTTAATATCGGCTATAACATTACTAAATAACAAATCTCCCATAATCCACATTATTCTGTCTAGAGTTCAACTCTAATGGTAACAAACAAATATCCTCCCTGACAATGATTAACTGTTTGGTTTTAAAATTCGGATTATCCTAACTTGTGAAGGTATAATCTAGATTTTATTAAAGACACAGAGACGAGTATTTTCCCTCCTCTTCATTGATGTCTATATTTTCCCTCCCTTTATATGTTTTATCATATTATTAATCTAATTTTTTGTACATGTGTTTTAGTTACCAATCCATAACCAGGATATCGTTTCAAGTGGTTTTGTTCCTTCTCACTTGAGTGGCAAGTCATCACTTCAATCAAGTTCATCCCAGTTTCTGCAAAGTTCCAGTTGGTTGTCAAGTTCTTCACATCGTTTGAATATTTCCTCATGGATGGTCCTTTTCTTCAGGATTCTCCTCTTCAGTATTTTTTGTTGCCTTTTGGGTTTGAGTTATTTTTTCATCATGGACTTTGTTTTTCCTTCAACAGATACTAAGAAAGAGGATTTACTGTTTGATATTGGACAGTTTATAGGCTCTATTATTAAGCTGATTGGTCACTTTGTTTTAGTTTAACCAGTTCTCCATTTCTATTGGTCAGTGGTCTATACACTGATGTATGCTGTCATTTTCAAATATTGACAGTTATTTTTATTTATTTTTCTGTATACTTTTAAAAACTGCATTTAAGTAGTAAAGGAAAGAAAGCAAAATACTTGTCTCTGTGTCTTTAATAAAATCTAGATTATACCTTCAGAAATAAGGATAATCCGAATTTTATTACAAGACCAGAGACTCATATTTTGCTAGTTCAAAGCAAACTAACAAAATAAATTAAGAGAGGCATGTTCAATGGGTTTAAAATAAAATTGTTTAAATATGGAATCTGAAGACCAGTCAACTGCATCCAAAATTTGTTGAAGGGTAGCAGCTTTCAAAAATGCTTTAGAAGCGGCTGATCCTCTAACAGAGTGAAAGGAAAAAGATAAATTAATACCTGCTTCATTTATAACCCATTTAACCCACCTAGCAATAAAGGTAGATGACACAGGATGATGAGGAGGAACAAAAGATAACAAAAGAGGAAGTACGAAAGGAAGAAGTTCTACGTTCATATTCCTTAAGACATAAAACCACACAGAGAAGAGGTTCAGAAGGTAAATAAGGATAGAATATAGAAGTTAAAAAAGATTTAGTTCTTTTAGAGATAAAGAAAGTGACACCTTCAGGAGTGAAACGCTTAGAGTTAAAATCTAAAGCTCTAACATCAGAAACTCTGCGAAAAGAGATTAAGCACAAAAGAGTTGCTAATTTGGCAGAAAGTTGTTTTAAAGATAACAATACATTAGAAGGCCAATATTTAAAAAGAGAAAAGACAAGGTCAACATCCCAAAAAGAAGAGTATTTGGGAGCAGGAGGTCTTTTAAGTTTAATAGCTTTCATTAATTTGCAAATTAAAGGGTGCTGGCCCGCAGGAAAATTATTAA
This sequence comes from Bombina bombina, assembly GCF_027579735.1. Lineage (NCBI taxonomy): Eukaryota > Metazoa > Chordata > Amphibia > Anura > Bombinatoridae > Bombina > Bombina bombina. Next base: position 742,242,422 of record NC_069501.1, on the reverse strand, counting down.
TAAAAGAGTGTTTAGCAGAAATAGCAGATCTAGAAACATTAATAGTCCTATATGCTAATCCTGAATCAAAAAGAGATGTAAGAAAATTAATAATAAAAGTTACATCAACTGAAAGGGGATCCAAAACTCTCTCCAAGCACCAGCAAGACCATCTGGACCATGTGGAAAAATAGCATTTCTTGGTTTTAGGGACCAGGGAGTCCTGAAGGATAGCCTTAGCTTGTTGTGATAAGCCTTGGAGAGGTAAAGATTGCCCGAAATTGACCAAGATATAAGACAAAGAGATCCGTCAATGATAAGATCGTGAGGAAGACCTTCTGGATCTGACAAAAGAAGAGGACAAATTGGAAGAAGAACAGGATGGTTGACAGAAAACTCTAGGAGGGACGGGTACCATGGTTGAGATGGCCAAAGGGGAGTAATTAGGAGAATTGAAAGGAGATCCCGTCAGACTACTGAGATAGTTCTCTGAATCATGGAAAACAGGGGAAACGCATACGCTGTCTGAAGAGGCCAGGGGTGGAGAAATGCATCGATCGCCAAGGCATCTGGATCTGGACGCCAACTGAAATAAGGACGAATCTGAAAATTCAGTCTTGAAGCGAACAGATCCATCGAAAAGGGTCCTCTGAGAGACTGAAGCAAATGAAAAACTTGAGTATGAAGTTTCCAATCACTCGAGACTGTCAGATAACAAGAACCCCAATCCGCTGCGACATTGGATAAACCTGGAATATATTCTGCCTTGACAGAAATATTTCTGTCCAAGCAAAGGTGAATGAAATCTTTCGTAATAATCAATAAATCTCTTGATTTTGTACCACCGTGATGATTCAGATAACGTACTGCAGAAATATTGTCCATTCTGAGTAAAATGGACACTGGCAAAAAATCTTTGACAAAACTCTTGACTGCAAAAGAGCCTGCCAAAAGTTCTAAGCAGTTGATATGAAAACTTTTTTCTTCTGAAGACCATTTTCCGCCTGTGATTGAAGGGCCGCAGCGAGCTCCCCAGCCCGAACAACTGGCATTGGATTCTATAATTAAATCCGGAGCTTTCCCAAAAATAGCTCTCCCATTCCAAGCTTCTATATGGGAGAGTCACCACGAAAGTTCTTCTTTGGCTTCTGAAGAAAGAGGAATCAAGTGGGAATATGAAAGACATTTCTGAAGATGAAAGATTTTCAAACGTTGAAGTTCCCTGTAATGAAGAGGAGCAGGGAAAATAACCTGAATAGTCTGAATAGAGGATGAGAGTAACCCAACTGTTCTGGCTATAGTCCTGATGGGAACCAAAGATAAAGAAAGAGTTTTTGAAATTTATTTCTTGATATTCACAATTTTCTCTCTGGGTAGACTGAGTGTAGAATTCAATGGGGGGTAGTTATCAAGCCGTCAACCTCAAATACGCTGGAATTCCGCAGCGTATTTGTGGCGAGGCTGATTCGCCTTAGTTATCAAGCCCTAGATACCGGCAAAAGTAGAATTTAGTGACGTAAGCTTCGATCCGCCGGACTCAGTCCGACACAGATCGATTCTTACGTCACTCCAGATGTTCCGCACACAAGTTCGGCACAATCTGACTACTTTTGCTAGTTATCAAAAAACTAGCAGGTACGCTCGGCACATATGTTACCCCCTAAACCGCCGCTCCCGGAGCCCACTGCCACTCTAATAAACTGATTAACCCCTAAACCGCCACTCCAGGAGCCCACCGCAAGCTATAATAAATATGTTAACCCCTAAACCGCCGCTCCTGGTCCCCGCCGCAACTATAATATATGTATTAACCCCTAAACCGCCTCTCCCAGACCCCGCCGCCACCTACATGATACCTATTAACCCCTATCCTGCCCCCCATATACCGTCGCCCTCTATAATAAAGTTATTAACCCCTATCCTGCTGATCCCGGACCTCGCCGCAACAAAATAAATAGTTTAACCCCTAAACCGCCACTCCCGGACCCCGCCGCAACCTATATTAAACTTATTAACCCCTAATCTTCCCCCCCTACACCGTCGCCACCTATAATAAGTTTATTAACCCCTATCCTGCCCCCCCCTACACTGCCCCCACTTTAATGAAATTATTAACCCCTAAACCTAAGTCTAACCCTAACACTAACCCCCCCCTAACTTAAATATTAATTAAATAAATCTAAATAATATTTCTCTTATTAAATAAATGAATCCTATCTAAAACTAAATACTTACCTTTAAAATAAACCCTAATATAGCTACAATATAAATAATAATTATATTGTAGCTATCTTAGGATTTATATTTATTTTACAGGCAAATTTCAATTTATTTTAACTAGGTACAATAGCTATTAAATAGTTATTAACTATTTAATAGCTACCTAGTTAAAATAAAGAGAAATTAACCTGTAAAATAAAAACTAACCTAAGTTACAATTACACCTAACACTACACTATACTTAAATAAATTATTCCTATTTAAAACTAAATACTTACCTGTAAAATAAACCCTAAGATAGCTACAATATAATTAATAATTACATTGTAGCTATTTTAGGATTTATATTTATTTTACAGGTAACTTTTTATTTATTTTAGCTAGTTAGAATAGTTATTAAATAGTTATTAACTATTTAATAACTACCTAGCTAAAAGAAATACAAAATTACCTGTAAAATAAATCCTAACCTAAGTTACAATTAAACCTAACACTACACTATCATTACATTAATTAAATAAATTAGCTACAAATAACTACAAAGGTCTTTTACCTTACCAGCCCTTAAAAGGGCCTTTTGCGGGGCATGCCCCAAAGAATTCAGCTCTTTTGCCTGTAAAAGAAAAATACAACCCCCCCAACATTAAAACCCACCACCCACATACCCCTAATCTAACCCAAACTCCCCTTAAATAAACCTAACACTACCCCCCTGAAGATCATCCTACCTTTAGTTGTCTTCAGCCAGCCGACCCACCAATGGAACCGAAGAGGAGATCCAGAGCGGAAGAAGTCATCATCCAGACGGCGCTGAAGAAATCTTCCATCCGATGAATTCATCATCCAGGCGGCGCTGAAGAAGTCTTCCATCCGATAGAAGTCTTCATCCATGCAGCATCTTCAATCTTCATCCATCCGGAGCAGAGCGGAGCCATCTTCAGACGAGCCGATGCGGAGCCATCCTCTTCTTCCCGACGACTACCGACGAATGGATATTCCTTTAAGGGACGTCATCCAAGATGGCGTCCCTTCAATTCCGATTGGCTGATAGGATTCTATCAGCCAATTGGAATTAAGGTAGGAAAAATCTGATTGGCTGATTGAATCAGCCAATCAGATTGAAGTTCAATCAGATTGGCTGATCCAATCAGATTGAGCTCGCATTCTATTGGCTGTTCACCTGCATTATTTCAGGAGAATAGGTCTGGGGCATTCAGCCCTCATTTTATTACGGGTATCTCTCTTTAAAGGTTGACAAAGCTGGAAATCTATGAAATCCACAATGTCTGAAGAGGGACACCACTCCGCAGACCTAGGATGATGTAAATCATCAGCGTTAAATCTAGGGTTACCTAGGCAATTATACAATTTTCCTTTTTCAGGATCAATATGTTTAGTCTTTTTTAAACACTTTTTAAATTTTTTAACCTTCGGTGAGGCAGAAGAATCCTCAGAAGAAGGTTGAAATAAAAAATCATCAGAATAAACTGGATCCAATGAGGAATCAGAATTATAGTATTATATAAAGTATCTTTATTTGCCAAAGCCTCTCCCATCAATAACCTCTTGGGAGTAGAGGATTTAGCAGGTGTTTTCCTTCCTTTCCTGCAAGGAAAAAAAGAGCCAGAAGCAAGTTGGCAAGATTTTTTTAACCAATTTTTTTACTCGCTTTAATAGCGCTAGAAACAGTTCTTTTCCTTTTAACAGCCTTTTTTTTTTGTTTTGGATTTGTTGATTAAAAAGGTAATTTTTTCCAACATGGAGTTCATAGAAATATCTATCATATTTTGTACACCTTCAACATTGAGTGATTTATTTCAGAAATCTGAGAACTTTTTAGAACAAAATAAAATTAACTTAAACACTTTATAAGAACAGGAGAAGTGGACCAAGCGCTACACCCAGGGCCTTAAGCTTACTAACTATATAGCCTCCTAGTAGGCTAACAATACAAAAGTTAAAATGGGGAGAGAGTAAGCGCTAAAAAGCTTAAAAGGCTAGTAAAAGGTACATTTTAATACATATAAAAATTTACAAATGGCAATCAGACGCATGGATCCATGTCTGACTTAACAAAAAAAAAAATATATATATAATAATATATATATAATAAACAAATCTAAAAATATCTAAAAATATCCAATTGAGTATAGCATGTGACGCTGACTTAGTGAGCCAGTGATGAGGAGTTAGGACATGTACATTCAATAATATAAACAACCTAAGTGAGTGATTGAGTGCACACAATAGCTTTCAACAAAGAAAAATAGCATTCACAAAAAATAGTGTTCACAAAAATTGGCGTACATAAAAAATGTTCAAATGTTCAACCGGTTATATGTAAGTGAATCCAGTAGTGTTTCCTCCAAAGTGACGTGTAGAAATATAACGTGAAGTCAATAATAGTAGAATGTAAACGTTGAGTGGGTCAAATTATTGTGGTTCAGCTGCTAAATTAAAAAATTGTAAATCCCTGAGGTGTATAAAAATAAAAATAAAAATAACTTGTGAAAAAATCCACGTGGAAAACTTGAATTCAAATGATAAACAAAGGTCAAAAATCAAAAGACAAAAATATCAAAAGACAAAAATAGAAAAAAATAGAAAATCAGTGATAATATTAAAAAGCACTAAAGATCTAGTGAAAACAAATCCTTAATTCAGATGTTAAAAATCCTTGGTAAGATCCATAACAAACAAATACATCGATAAAATACCTAAAAGGGAACAAAAGAGAAACAAATAGTGCAACACTGTATATGATATATAATATAGGTAATTAAAACCAAGCTCAACAGTATGCCAACACGTTTCGGCCTAGACTAGGCCTTTCTCAAGACTATATATAGTCTTGAGAAAGGCCTAGTCTAGGCCGAAACGTGTTGGCATACTGGTGAGCTTGGTTTTAATTACCTATATTATATATCATATACAGTGTTGCACTATTTGTTTCTCTTTTGTTCCCTTTTAGGTATTTTATCGATGTATTTGTTTGTTATGGATCTTACCAAGGATTTTTAACATCTGAATTAAGGATTTGTTTTCACTAGATCTTTAGTGCTTTTTAATATTATCACTGATTTTCTATTTTTGTCTTTTGATATTTTTGTCTTTTGATTTTTGACCTTTGTTTATCATTTGAATTCAAGTTTTCCACGTGGATTTTTTCACAAGTTATTTTTATTTTTATTTTTATACACCTCACGGATTTACAATTTTTTAATTTAGCAGCTGAACCACAATAATTTGACCCACTCAACGTTTACATTCTACTATTATTGACTTCACGTTATATTTCTACACGTCACTTTGGAGGAAACACTACTGGATTCACTTACATATAACCGGTTGAACATTTGAACATTTTTTATGTACGCCAATTTTTGTGAACACTATTTTTTGTGAATGCTATTTTTCTTTGTTGAAAGCTATTGTGTGCACTCAATCACTCACTTAGGTTGTTTATATTATTGAATGTACATGTCCTAACTCCTCATCACTGGCTCACTAAGTCAGCGTCACATGCTATACTCAATTGGATATTTTTAGATATTTTTAGATTTGTTTATTATATATATTTTTTTTTTTTTTGTTAAGTCAGACATGGATCCATGCGTCTGATTGCCATTTGTAAATTTTTATATGTATTAAAATGTACCTTTTACTAGCCTTTTAAGCTTTTTAGCGCTTACTCTCTCCCCATTTTAACTTAAACACTTTAATTAATTGATAAAATTTAATTTAAAAATGTAATAAATAAACTAAAATTAATACCTAAAATTAATAATTAAGAATTGACCCAACAAGAAAAAATCTTAACAGACACCATAACAATGATTGTGAAGTTAAATGAGTAAATTTTAAAATAATGTAATTAAACAATTAATCACTAGATGGAGACACAGACCAAGGAATGTAAATATAACCACCGGAATAGAAATAAATAACTTTTAGGGAATGTAGCAAAAAAATTGCGACTGCAATTGATAAGCAAAAAAGACAAACTGAAGAAAAAGAGGGCGGAAAAAACAAAGGCGGGACTTCTACGCAGTTAGAAAAAGAAACCCTACTGCGCATGCGCACAAACCCGACATGAAATAAAATGGATGTCCGAAGGACAGAGAGAAAACGGATTGCACCATAGGAATAATTAAAACAAATGAAAACCAACGAAAACTAACAGGGATAGAAACGGAAGGTAATTAGAATATAATGAAAAAATGATAGAAATATAAAAAATGGAAACAGTAAAGAAATATGAAAATCAAAATAATGGGAAAATAACCAACAAAAATATAAACACAAATAAACAAAATATGTTTATTCACAAGAGTATAACACAATACTTATCTTCCTTCAAGCAGTAAAAGAAAGAGGATTTACTGTTTGATATTGGACAGTTTATAGGCTCTATTATTAAGCTGATTGGTCACTTTGTTTTAGTTTAACCAGTTCTCCATTTCTATTGGTCACTGGTCTGTACACTGATGTATGCTGTCATTTTCAAATATTGACAGTTATTTTTATTTATTTTTCTGTATACTTTTACAAACTGCATTTAAGTAGTAAAGGAAAGAAAGCCGTCTCTGGTCTTGTAATAAAATCACACAGTAGTGACATAAGACGTAGTGATCAGTCTGTTAGTACAGTATTCCAGGCCTCCATGAAATCCTCGTCTTCAGTTTCAAAGGTTGGAAATTTATTAACCCTCAGGCCTCTCTGTATAATTTGCGACATTTGGTCTATGAGCCAATATATAGAATTACATTGTAGTTTTGTTTCTTTGGTTTTTAATTTTTCCATGTCGTCAAACAGTTCACTTAATGTACAAAAAGATCTGTCAGTGGAGAAAATCCTAGATAATTCTGGAACAGGTTCTGTTTCAGTCTCAAATGGTAGCAGTGAATAATACTGTTGCTGTACTATTTGACCATCTTGGTTTTCCTGCATAGTGGTCATTTCTCCCAAATGCAGCCTGTATGCACTTAATAACAATACAAATAACCAAAGAGGGGAGTGGGAGAAAGTCCACTAAGTCTGGATATAAACAATATATACGTACAGTATATATATGCCCTAAGTCTAAGGAAGCACTTAGTAGCTAGTGCAATCCTACTGGAAAATAAGGGTAGCACACACACTTTCATGTAGAAGTTGTGATCTCAATATGCAGCCTACATCCATTCACAAAACACTTGTGCGGCCGTAGTACCATATAATAATAACAAGGTGAACATATATGGTGCAGAGTAGGTGTCTCCCCACCTTATAGAGAGTCCATATAACTTACAGTTCACACCACAAACTTGTATGCACAAAGTAGGAGTCCTCCGTGTTCTAGGCATCCCTTCTCCAAGCTGTGTGCCATTCCTAGCCCGTCATCGATCACGTGGGATCCAATCCATCAGTGAGGGGGGCGTGATCGGTGCTAGCTGACGACTATGTCATTGTCAAGGGTTCTCACCAATCACTGTGCTCCTTATCGTACATCATTGGTGTCGCTCCTTCCGAAGTTACCTTATAGCAATTTCTCTAGGTGTGACAGGGCAAAACAATGTCCAATACTATAGTGATGTATGAACAAATAATCCACGTAACTTCCAGCGTGTCTGGATAGTGTCTGGATAGTGTGTGCTCCCTCAATCCAGGAGTGAAAGTACAATGTGGGGATCCAGGCAGGATACTGAAGCACTCAAGCAGGCATAAATAGGACTTCCAAAGAGAACAAATAAAGAGCGTTCAGCTTCTAAGTAAAACGTAGCATTTATTGGAAAACATCCAAGTAAAAACATGGGTCAAAATAGCAGCAAAAGATGATATGCATGGACACCTCAGGGCTGGCAGGCTTACGCGTTCCGGCATTACGCCGTAATCATAGCATAGGTTTGCCAGTCACAGGTGCATAATTTATACACAAGTCGAATTAACATCATTGGTTAAAACCAACATAGCATTAAAATAAAGACACGCCCATATGGTGTAACCCTCACATGCCTGGAACAGAACGAATGGTGGATTTCATTAGGTAACAATCATTATTTGTAATAAAATAGTAATTCCCTTATGAGGGGGAATTAGGGGTGGAAACAGATATAGGTTCTCAAAAAATCTCTACAGGATAATCCTATGTATCTCTGGAGGGCAGTGCCTAGATACCAATTATAAATGTAAATAGAAACAGAAGAGGGAGAGAGAGGTATCTATATGGCACACTTAACATGAGACCTAAAATACCATAATGTGGGCAGCACAGAGGATGATAAATTTAAATATAACTTTTATTAACTTATTAAAAATACACAAAAAAAAAAAATGGGTAAATTGTAGTGATCAATGTGAACTAGTCACAAATGGATAAGTAGTGTTGATTACTTATATTTATAGTCATATGAGTGGTGTAGGTGATTTCACATTAGGACTTTACTGAATTCTATGTCTTAGGTGTGTCTTACTATGAGTTTATATCAATCAGTCACCTCAAATAGAACTACTACTTTTTAATCAAATTAGACTACAAATATTCCCCACAAAATGACAGAGAGTGTCAAAGGTAGAATGAATCAGATTAAAAAATAAGGATTAGTCCCTAAAAGAGGAACATCCTATATTTACACAAATTAAACTAACTTCTTCTGAGACACAAATTGGAAACACAGTTTCCCTGATTTTCTAATTGATAACCCTATATCCAAAAATTAATAGAGTGGAGGGTAATAATAAAGGATACCAAATACTTGGCATTTGAGTGCCCAAAGTCAGCGTATTGGATGTGGTCAATTTTCTAAACATTGCCAATATATGACATTGTAATGGATAGCGTATCCAATATAGGACCACAAGTACCCCCAAGTATTACCCGACCCACAAGTTTAAGCGTATGCCAAGGAGGCCAACAAACTTATTAAATAACTATTAGGTTTATCTATTCAATAATTTTAAGCCAGCCAATCCTGTAGGGGGTGTGTATCGTACACGTGACTTCCGTAGCCAATCAAAGAGGGTGAATGAAGTAATACATTTGATTGTATTAGCCGCAAATCTCAATGGGCACAGAGAGAAGGGTATGTGTCTCAGATAGCCAATCAGGACGAATGTAAACAAATCGTCAGATGCAGCGAACATTTTCTTTTACAATCGCTATATCATACAAGTATATCTGCAAAGAGGAAATTCTGTAAGGGCATCTGATCAGATGATCAAACTATACATTAAGGTTTGCGTCCTTGATCTCTGAATAAGAAACAGGATTAATGTTATGTTTCCTAATAAGCCAATCACAAAGCTCAAAAAAGTAAATAGTTAGTGGAAGAGTCCAACTCTGATTACAGAGATACATATATTTCAAAATTGCGCATACAAAGACGCATATTATGTCTCTTGTGGTAAAGAGAAATCCCATCGAAAACATTGCAATGCATATTTGCATATATAAAGATTTATTGAAAGCAGTGTATGTTTCTCATAAAGATCAAATAACTAAAAATACAAGAGAAAAAGACCTTGACATGAAAAGTGTAGATAGATACACTATAGGCATAATATGATAGGTGAGGATGTTAGATTAATGTGTCTCCTACATTGAGATCCCACATAGGAAATTCAATATATAATCAAATTTTAGGCTGATCACTAAAACCAAAAAGACTTGGGTTCCTAGATCTCATATATGCCATAGTCCCCATATGAGGATTTCATTATTGTATAGTCAAAATTGGACAGATCACTAAAACCAAAAGAGACCTAAATTGCTAGATCTCATATATGCTGTAGTTCCCATTAATTCTGAATTATTTCAATATTTATGAATAAATTGAGGGTGTCTTCTCATTTTGTACAATATTTAGAATATCTACTCCCATTATCCTCATAGTCATATCATAACAGTGGTTTACTCCACTGGAAATGGGCATAGAGTTAGGTAATGTATCTGATAGACATGTGCACGGCTAAAAAATTTGGTTAGTTTTCGGTTCGGATCGATTCGGACTTTTCGAATTTCGGTTCGGATCGAATCGGATTTGGCAAAATTTGAATAAATTTGTTTCGGATTTATTCGGATCCGAATAAATTCGTTTCGGATTTATTCGGATTCGGCTGAATTCGGTTCTATTCGGTTTCCGAAATTCGGTATGTTTTAGTACACTAAGTCACTAACACCCATAAACTACCTATGAACCACTAAACCAAAGCCCCCCGACATCGCAAACCCTATAATAACATTATTTAACCCCTAATCTGCCGATCAGATATCGCCGCAACCTACATTATAACTATTAACCCCTAATCTGCTGTCCCTAACATCGCCGACCCCTACATTATAGTTATTAACCCCTAATCTGCCCCCCCCAACGTCGCCGCAATCTAACTACAAGTATTAACCCCTAATCTGCCGACCCGATATCGCAGCCGCCTACATTATAGCTATTAACCCCTAATCTGCTGTCCCTAACACCGCCGACCCCTACATTATAGTTATTAACCCCTAATCTGCCCCCCCAACGTCGCCGCAATCTAACTACAAGTATTAACCCCTAATCTGCTGACCCGATATCGCCGCCTACATTATAGCTATTAACCCCTAATCTGCTGTCCCTAACACCGCCGACCCCTACATTATAGTTATTAACCCCTAATCTGCCCCCCCAACGTCGCTGCAATCTAACTACAAGTATTAACCCCTAATCTGCCGACCCGATATCGCCGCCGCCTCGATTATAGCTATTAACCCCTAATCTGCTGTCCCTAACACCGCCGACCCCTACATTATAGTTATTAACCCCTAATCTGCACCCCCCAACGTCGTCGCAATCTAACTACAAGTATTAACCCCTAATCTGCCGACCCGATATCGCCGCCGCCTACATTATAGCTATTAACCCCTAATCTGCTGTCCCTAACACCGCCGACCCCTACATTATAGTTATTAACCCCTAATCTGCCCCCCCCAACATCGCCGCAATCTAACTACAAGTATTAAGCCCTAATCTGCCGACCCGATATCACCGCCGCCTACATTATAGCTATTAACCCCTAATCTGCTGTCCCTAACACCGCCGACCCCTACATTATAGTTATTAACCCCTAATCTGCCCCCCCCCAACGTCGCCAGAATCTAACTACAAGTATTAACCCCTAATCTGCCGACCGCAAATCGCCGCCACTATAATAAATGTATTAACCCCTAAACCGCCGCACTCCCGCCTCGCAAACACTATAATACATTTTATTAACCCCTAATCTGCCCTCCCTAGCATCGCCGCCACCTACCTACAATTATTAACCCCTAATCTCCCGCCCCCAACGTCACCGCTATAATAAGGTTATTAACCCCTAAACCTAAGTCTAACCCTAAAACTAACACCCCCTAACTTAAATATAATTTAAATAAAACGAAATAAATTTACTATAGTTAAATAAATGAATCCTATTTAAAACTAAATACTTACCTGTAAAATAAACCCTAATATAGCTGCAATATAACTAATAGTTACATTGTAGCTATTTTAGCATTTATATTTATTTTACAGGCAACTTTGTATTTATTTTAACTAGGTACAATAGTTATTAAATAGTTAATAACTATTTAATAACTACCTAGCTAAAATAAATACAAATTTACCTGTAAAATAAATCCTAACCTAAGTTACAATTACACCTAGCTATTTTAGCATTTATATTTATTTTACAGGCAACTTTGTATTTATTTAACTAGGTACAATAGCTATTAAATAGTTATTGACTAATTAATAGCTACCTAGTTAAAATAATTACAAAATTACCTGTAAAATAAATCCTAACCTAAGTTACAATTAAACCTAACACTACACTATCATTAAATAAATTAACTACAAGTACCTACAATTATCTACAATTAAATAAACTAAAGTACAAAAAAACCCCCACTAAATTAAAAAAAACAAACAAACACTAAATTACAAAAAATAAAAAAATATTACAAGAATTTTAAACTAATTACACCTAATATAAGCCCCCTAATAAAATAACAAAGCCCCCCAAAATAAAAAAAATGCCCTACCCTATACTAAATTACAAAAGTTAACAGCTCTATTACCTTACCAACCCTTAAAAGGGCCTTTTGCGGGGCATGCCCCAAAGAAAACAGCTCTTTTGCCTGTAAAAAAAAACACAATACCCCCCCCCCACATTACAACCCACATACCCCTACTCTAACCCAAACCCCCCTTAAATAAACCTAACACTACCCCCCTGAAGATCTCCCTACCTTGAGTCGTGTTCACCCAGCCGGGCCGAAGTATTCATCCGATGGGGCAGAAGAGTACATCCAGACCGGCAGAAGTCTTCATCCAAGCGGGGCAAGAAGAGGTCTTCCATCCATCATACAAGTACCAAAATACAAACAAACACTAAATTACCAAAAATAATAAAATATTACAATAATTTTAAACTAGTTACACCTAATCTAAGCCCCCTACTAGCTATTAATATAGCTACAATATAACTAATAGTTACATTGTAGCTATTTTAGGATTTATATTTATTTTACAGGCAACTTTGTATTTATTTTAACTAGGTACAATAGTTATTAAATAGTTAATAACTATTTAATAACTACCTAGCTAAAATAAATACAAATTTACCTGTAAAATAAATCATAACCTAAGTTACAATTACACTTAACACTACACTATCATTAAATTAATTAAATAAATTAATCCTATATAAAACTAAAGACTTACCTGTAAAATAAACCCTAATATAGCTGCAATATAACTAATAGTTACATTGTAGCTATTTTAGCATTTATATTTATTTTACAGGCAACTTTGTATTTATTTTAACTAGGTTCAATAGCTATTAAATAGATATTGACTATTTAATAGCTACCTAGTTAAAATAATTACAAAATTACCTGTAAAATAAATCCTAACCTAAGTTACAATTAAACCTAACACTACACTATCATTAAATAAATTAACTACAAGTACCTACAATTAAATACAATTAAATAAACTAAAGTACAAAAAAACCCCCACTAAATTACAAAAAATAAAAAAATATTACAAGAATTTTAAACTAATTACACCTAATCTAAGCCTCCTAATAAAATAACAAAGTCCCCCAAAATAAAAAAATGCCCTACCCTATACTAAATTACAAAAGTTAACAGCTCTATTACCTTACCAGCCCTTAAAAGGGCCTTTTGCGGGGGCATGCCCCAAAGAAAACAGCTCTTTTGCCTTGATCAGATTATGTTCATTCAGAATTATAAATCTCTCCCCTCCGGATATAAGTTCTCATAAGGGTGAAACGGAATCTCCCCTTTAGATTAGACAAAACTAGAATGTCCCACCAGTTTGTTTCCATCATGATGGCCAGAGATTAAATCTCCACGTTCTCCCCTCCCCATAGCCCTCTGTAGAGCCCCTAAAAATTAGGGACATCTACTAAATTACATTTCTATGTTGTAATATTACACCACTTCTCCTATAGGTCGGTTCCTACATACCGAAAATCCTCAGCAGTCTACACAGAATCAACTGCACAACCTCCTGAGTCACTATTTTAAATATGCACCAACAGGGCATTAAATTATTAGATAGGAAAGTATGTATGAACAGCAGACAATGTATATGTTGTACAGTTCAAACATAGACAACTTGAAATATCTATGATTACCTATAAATAAGAAATTGAGGAAGCCATCCTTTCACGAAGCGTTAAGATCATTATCAACAGCATGTAAACCATTAAATCATATATATGCTATACAGCTCAAACATAGACACCGTGAGACATTGAAAAAATTGAAAAAGCCATACTCTTATGAGGTGTTAAGATCATTATCAACAGCTTACAGAATATGTAAAAGAAGTGAGTCATCTTCATATAAGGATTTTATAATCCGACTAATTAGCCCTTGATCACAAAGAAATAATCTCTTCAAATAATTTCTCTATAAGGATGTTAGAATCTGGCTGATTGACTCTTGATTAAAAGTAGAGCATTACCAGCACTTTGAGCAGATACCGCCACCCCTCCCCTAAAGTTAAGATAAAAACAACATTATTCTTTTTTAAGAAGCAAAATCTCCATTAGACTATTACACCTCCCGTCTTAGCATCTTTTATTTTATTTTCTCCCTCATCCCTTTAGATCTGGGACCGTCCACTCTTGGAAACCACCACCTTTATATTCTAAGGGAAATGCATATTATGATTTCGAGCAAACCTAATACAACATGCTCATCACATGCCGCATACAAAAAGATTTATAAAATTATAAATATTTCTATTCTATCAAAGACTTGAATACCTTTATTTTATCAAAGATTTAAATATTTTATCAAAGATTTAAATATCTATTTCTTCCAAACTATATAGACATGATATTAGTTTGGAGAAACCAAACACTGTAACCTTCTGCTAAAATTAGATTCAATCATTATCACAATACATAGGCCTAGATTTAGAGTTCGGCGGTAGCCGTCAAAACCAGCGTTAGAGGCTCCTAACGCTGGTTTTGGGCGCCCGCTGGTATTTGGAGTCAGTGATTAAAGGGTCTAACGCTCACTTTTCAGCCGCGACTTTTCCATACCGCAGATCCCCCTACGCCATTTGCGTAGCCTATCTTTTCAATGGGATCTTTCTAACGCTGGTATTTAGAGTCGTTTCTGCAGTGAGCGTTAGAGCTCTAACGACAAGATTCCAGCCGCCTGAAAATAGCAGGAGTTAAGAGCTTTCTGGCTAACGCCGGTTTATAAAGCTCTTAACTACTGTACCCTAAAGTACACTAACACCCATAAACTACCTATGTACCCCTAAACCGAGCTCCCCCCACACCGCCGCCACTCGATTAAAATTTTTAACCCCTAATCTGCCGACCGCCACCTACGTTATACTTATGTACCCCTAATCTGCTGCCCCTAACCCGCCGACCCCTGTATTATATTTATTCACCCCTAACCTGCCCCCCACAACGTCGCCGCCAGCTACTTACAATAATTAACCCCTAATCTTCCGACCGCAAATCGCCGCCACCTACGTTATCCCTATGTACCCCTAATCTGCTGCCCCTAACACCGCCGACCCCTATATTATATTTATTAACCCCTAATCTGCCCCCCTCAACGTCGCCGACACCTGCCTACACTTATTAACCCCTAATCTGCCGAGCGGACCTGAGCGCTACTATAATAAAGTTATTAACCCCTAATCCGCCTCACTAACCCGATCATAAATAGTATTAACCCCTAATCTGCCCTCCCTAACATCGCCGACACCTAACTTCAATTATTAACCCCTAAACTTCCGATCGGAGCTCACCGCTATTCTAATAAATGGATTAACCCCTAAAGCTAAGTCTAACCCTAACACTAACACCCCCCTAAGTTAAATATAATTTTTATCTAACGAAATTAATTAACTCTTATTAAATAAATTATTCCTATTTAAAGCTAAATACTTACCTGTAAAATAAATCCTAATATAGCTACAATATAAATTATAATTATATTATAGCTATTTTAGGATTAATATTTATTTTACAGGCAACTTTGTAATTATTTTAACCAGGTACAATAGCTATTAAATAGTTAAGAACTATTTAATAGTTACCTAGTTAAAATAATAACAAATTTACCTGTAAAATAAATCCTAACCTAAGTTATAATTAAACCTAACACTACCCTATCAATAAAATAATTAAATAAACTACCTACAATTACCTACAATTAACCTAACACTACACTATCAATAAATAAATTAAACACAATTGCTACAAATAAATACAATTAAATAAACTAGCTAAAGTACAAAAAATAAAAAAGAACTAAGTTACAGAAAATAAAAAAATATTTACAAACATAAGAAAAATATTACAACAATTTTAAACTAATTACACCTACTCTAAGCCCCCTAATAAAATAACAAAGCCCCCCAAAATAAAAAATTCCCTACCCTATTCTAAATTAAAAAAGTTACAAGCTCTTTTACCTTACCAGCCCTGAACAGGGCCCTTTGCGGGGCATGCCCCAAGAATTTCAGCTCTTTTGCCTGTAAAAGAATAAATACAATACCCCCCCCCCCCAACATTACAACCCACCACCCACATACCCCTAATCTAACCCAAACCCCCCTTAAATAAACCTAACACTAAGCCCCTGAAGATCTTCCTACCTTGTCTTCACCATCCAGGTATCACCGATCCGTCCTGGCTCCAAGATCTTCATCCAACCCAAGCGGGGGTTGGCGATCCATAATCCGGTCCAGAAGAGGCTCCAAAGTCTTCCTCCTATCCGGCAAGAAGAGGACATCCAGACCGGCAAACATCTTCTCCAAGCGGCATCTTCGATCTTCTTCCATCCGGTGCGGAGCGGGTCCATCTTGAAGCAGGCGACGCGGATCCATCCTCTTCTTCCGATGTCTCCCGACTAATGACGGTTCCTTTAAGGGACGTCATCCAAGATGGCATCCCTCGAATTCCGATTGGCTGATAGGATTCTATCAGCCAATCGGAATTAAGGTAGGAATTTTCTGATTGGCTTATGGAATCAGCCAATCAGAATCAAGTTCAATCCGATTGGCTGATCCAATCAGCCAATCAGATTGAGCTCGCATTCTATTGGCTGTTCCGATCAGCCAATAGAATGCGAGCTCAATCCGATTGGCTGATAGAATCCTATCAGCCAATCGGAATTCGAGGGACGCCATCTTGGATGACGTCCCTTAAAGGAACCGTCATTAGTCAGGAGACATCGGAAGAAGAGGATGGATCCGCGTCGCCTGCTTCAAGATGGACCCGCTCCGCACCGGATGGAAGAAGATCGAAGATGCCGCTTGGAGAAGATGTTTGCCGGTCCGGATGTCCTCTTCTTGCCGGATAGGAGGAAGACTTTGGAGCCTCTTCTGGACCGGATTATGGATCGCCAACCCCCGCTTGGGTTGGATGAAGATCTTGGAGCCAGGACGGATCGGTGATACCTGGATGGTGAAGACAAGGTAGGAAGATCTTCAGGGGCTTAGTGTTAGGTTTATTTAAGGGGGGTTTGGGTTAGATTAGGGGTATGTGGGTGGTGGGTTGTAATGTTGGGGGGGGGGGGGTATTGTATTTATTCTTTTACAGGCAAAAGAGCTGAAATTCTTGGGGCATGCCCCGCAAAGGGCCCTGTTCAGGGCTGGTAAGGTAAAAGAGCTTGTAACTTTTTTAATTTAGAATAGGGTAGGGAATTTTTTATTTTGGGGGGCTTTGTTATTTTATTAGGGGGCTTAGAGTAGGTGTAATTAGTTTAAAATTGTTGTAATATTTTTCTTATGTTTGTAAATATTTTTTTATTTTCTGTAACTTAGTTCTTTTTTATTTTTTGTACTTTAGCTAGTTTATTTAATTGTATTTATTTGTAGCAATTGTGTTTAATTTATTTATTGATAGTGTAGTGTTAGGTTAATTGTAGGTAATTGTAGGTAGTTTATTTAATTATTTTATTGATAGGGTAGTGTTAGGTTTAATTATAACTTAGGTTAGGATTTATTTTACAGGTAAATTTGTTATTATTTTAACTAGGTAACTATTAAATAGTTAATAACTATTTAATAGCTATTGTACCTGGTTAAAATAATTACAAAGTTGCCTGTAAAATAAATATTAATCCTAAAATAGCTATAATATAATTATAATTTATATTGTAGCTATATTAGGATTTATTTTACAGGTAAGTATTTAGCTTTAAATAGGAATAAGTTATTTAATAAGAGTTAATTAATTTCGTTAGATGTAAATTATATTTAACTTAGGGGGGTGTTAGTGTTAGGGTTAGACTTAGCTTTAGGGGTTAATACATTTATTAGAATAGCGGTGAGCTCCGATCGGAAGTTTAGGGGTTAATAATTGAAGGTAGGTGTCGGCGATGTTAGGGAGGGCAGATTAGGGGTTAATACTATTTATGATAGGGTTAGTGAGGCGGATTAGGGGTTAATAACTTTATTATAGTAGCGCTCAGGTCCGCTCGGCAGATTAGGGGTTAATAAGTGTAGGTAGGTGTCGGCGACGTTGTGGGGGGCAGATTAGGGGTTAATAAATATAACATAGGGGTCGGCGATGTTAGGGCAGCAGATTAGGGGTACATAGGGATAACGTAGGTGGCGGCGTTTTACGGAGCGGCAGATTAGGGGTTAAAAAAAATATGCAGGGGTCAGCGATAGCGGGGGCGGCAGATTAGGGGTTAATAAGTGTAAGATTAGGGGTGTTTAGACTCGGGGTACATGTTAGGGTGTTAGGTGCAGACGTAGGAAGTGTTTCCCCATAGGAATCAATGGGGCTGCGTTAGGAGCTGAACGCTGCTTTTTTGCAGGTGTTAGGTTTTTTTTCAGCTCAAACAGTCCCATTGTTTCCTATGGGAGAATCGTGCACGAGCACGTTTTTGAGGCCGGCCGCGTCCGTAAGCAACTCTGGTATCGAGAGTTGCTTTTGCGATAAAAATGCTCTACGCTCCTTTTTTGGAGCCTAACGCAGCATTTGTTTTAACTCTCGATACCAGAGTTAAATTTATGGTGCGGCCAGAAAAAAGCCCGCGGAGCGTTAACAGCCCTTTTACCGCCGAACTCCAAATCTAGGCCTAAGATTGCAAAGATTAAGCCAGTAAAAGAGAATTCTCTTTTCTGCAACACATAAGGTAAGAAGTACACAATATTCTCCCCTTCTAGATATACAGAATCTTAACAAGTTAATGCAAGATATCAAAGACGGAATAATCGCCCTCTAACAGTGACAGGGTCATTGGAAACGTATAGGGATATAATGTAAACAAACTACAAAAGACCGATATCCAATCAGAGTATAGGGTCCAGACACACCTTAATTATTTATAAACAAAGTATTGTTAAGGATCGGACACCCCTGAACCAATCACCAGTGCCAACTAGTGACGTCATGACCAATGGGATCACTTAAAAATCGGAACCAAAATTTTAACATTACGAGTAAATTTTAGTAAATTTAAATAACATAAGCATCTGGCCACTACCATTAACAAGAGGGTAAGCCGCACCAGGCGTAAGTGAAATCAGCAGCCAGATTGTTTACGCTAGATACAATTGACAACGGACCCAAACCGGAAGTGACGTCGCTGCCATACGGAGGCTAAGGACTATGAGGAAAATGCTAACAGTCAAAAGGCAATATTAACAAAATCTTGCATGATGAGATTATATTTGTATTACACATAGCCTAACAGAAGTTACAGAGCCGTATAATAGAAATAGGAATTTTAATAATAAAAAACGGAAAACCGGAAGTCACCAATCAGTTTGACTTCCGGTCACGAAATTAAAGCCCCTATAAAAGGCCAACAATCACTGCTTACCACCAGTCTTGATAAAGGCCTAGGAGAGGCCGAAACGCGTAGACCTGGTAAGCACTATTTCATTAGGAGGATACTACTGGGAAGTTTTTACACATTGTGTCTTGTTTCTTTCTTCACAGGTTTTTTTGTCGTTTGCTAATACACACTTTGCAGTTTGGGCCGAGCCCGGCTGGGCATTGAATTACTTTTGAGCATTGAATTATTTTTGTGCATTGAATTATTTTTGTGCATTGAATTATTTTTTACACTGGACAGCACTGGATAACAAATAGACATTCATAGGATTTTCTTTGGATATCTTTTAGGACATATTTTGAAACACTCATAGGATTTTCTTTGGATATCCTTTTAGGACATATTTTGAGACCACACATCTTTTAGGACACCCCACATATTTTCAACATTTTTTCACTGGTTTATCTTTTCATTTTTTGCACATTTGGATTTTTCAATTTTTTAATTTTTTAAATAATTTTGAATCTCACCCCAGACAAGTTTGGGGTAACACAGACACTCACGATTGAATATTTGGACTTTTTCTAAAGCTCACTCGGACATTAACTATTGGACATTCATTTTTTACTATTTTTTACTATATTTTTTATTTTTATTCATTGTCATAATTCTGTTCTTTTGGTAACACATTGGGACACACTGTAACACATTGGGACACACCGTAACAGTCTGATCCTCACCACAGAGATAGAATGTTTTTAGATTTTTAGATCATTGTTTTTATAATTTTAGCGTGGATCCATGCAGTTGTAATATTATAGTGATATATGTAATAAACCCTTATTTTAACCTTAGCCTCCGTATTGTTGGCGCCTGAGTACACCCTTTGCATTTAAATAAACCTAACACTACCCCCCTGAAGATCTCCCTACCTTGAGTCGTGTTCACCCAGCCGGGCCGAAGTCTTCATCCGATGGGGCAGAAGAGGACATCCAGACCGGCAGAAGTCTTCATCCAAGCGGGGCAAGAAGAGGTCTTCCATCCATCAGAAAAGTACCAAAAAACAAACACTAAATTACCAAAAATAATAAAATATTACAATAATTTTAAACTAATTACACCTAATCTAAGCCCCCTACTAGCTATTAATATAGCTACAATATAACTAATAGTTACATTGTAGCTATTTTAGGATTTATATTTATTTTACAGGCAACTTTGTATTTATTTTAACTAGGTACAATAGTTATTAAATATTTAATAACTATTTAATAACTACCTAGCTAAAATAAATATAAATTTACCTGTAAAATAAATCCTAACCTAAGTTACAATTACACCTAACACTACACTATCATTACATTAATTAAATAAATGAATCCTATTTAAAACTAAATACTTACCTGTAAAATAAACCCTAATATAGCTACAATATAACTAATAGTTACATTGTAGCTATTTTAGCATTTATATTTATTTTACAGGCAACTTTGTATTTATTTTAACTAGGTAAAATAGCTATTAAATAGATATTTACTGTTTAATAGCTACCTAGTTAAAATAATTACAAAATTACCTGTAAAATAAATCCTAACCTAAGTTACAATTAAACCTAACACTACACTATCATGAAATAAATTAAATAAATTAACTACAAGTACCTACAATTAAATACAATGAAATAAACTAAACTAAAGTACAAAAAAACAAACACTAAATTACAAAAAATAAAAAAATTAACAAGAATTTTAAACTAATTACACCTAATCTAAGCCCCCTAATAAAATAACAAAGCCCCCCAAAATAAAGAAAATGCCCTACCCTATACTAAATTACAAAAGTTAACAGCTCTATTACCTTACCAGCCCTTAAAAGGGCCTTTTGCGGGGCATGCCCCAAAGAAAACAGCTCTTTTGCCTGTAAAAAAAAACACAACCCCCCCCCCACATTACAACCCACCACCCACATAACCTCTATTCTAACCCAAACCCCCCTTAAATAAACCTAACACTACCCCCCTGAAGATCTCCCTACCGTGTCTTCACCCAGCGGGCGGAAGTCTTCATCCGATGGGGCAGAAGAGGACATCCAGACCGGCAGAAGTCTTCATCCAAGCGGGGCAAGAAGAGGTCTTCCATCCATCAGAAGTCTTGATCCAGGCGGCATCTTCTCTGTTCATCCATCCGGAGCGGAGCGGCAGCATCCTGAAGAGACATCCGACGCAGAGCATCCTCTTCTTTCTTGATCCGACAACTCAATGACTGTACCTTTAAGTGACGTCATCCAAGATGGCGTCCCTTGAATTCCGATTGGCTGATAGGATTCTATCAGCCAATCGGAATTAAGGTAGGAAAAATTTGATTGGCTGATTCAATCAGCCAATCAGATTCAAGTTCAATCCGATTGGCTGATCCAATCAGCCAATCAGATTGACCTCGCATTCTATTGGCTGATCGGAACAGCCAATAGAATGTGAGGTCAATCTGATTGGCTGATTGGATCAGCCAATCGGATTGAACTTGAATCTGATTGGCTGATTCCATCAGCCAATCAGAATATTCCTACCTTAATTCCGATTGGCTGATAGAATCCTATCAGCCAATCGGAATTCAAGGGACGCCATCTTGGATGACGTCACTTAAAGGCACAGTCATTGAGTCGTCGGATC
The DNA here is from genome assembly GCF_027579735.1 of Bombina bombina. Lineage (NCBI taxonomy): Eukaryota > Metazoa > Chordata > Amphibia > Anura > Bombinatoridae > Bombina > Bombina bombina. Next base: position 742,220,262 of record NC_069501.1, on the reverse strand, counting down.
AAGAAAGAAGAGGATGCTCTGCGTCAGATGTCTCTTCAGGATGCTGCCGCTCCGCTCCGGATGGATGAACAGAGAAGATGCCGCCTGGATCAAGACTTCTGATGGATGGAAGACCTCTTCTTGCCCCGCTTGGATGAAGACTTCTGCCGGTCTGGATGTCCTCTTCTGCCCCATCGGATGAAGACTTCGGCCCGCTGGGTGAAGACACGGTAGGGAGATCTTCAGGGGGGTAGTGTTAGGTTTATTTAATGGGGGTTTGGGTTAGAGTAGGGGTATGTGGGTGGTGGGTTGTAATGTGGGGGGGGTATTGTGTTTTTTTTTACAGGCAAAAGAGCTGTTTTCTTTGGGGCATGCCCCCGCAAAAGGCCCTTTTAAGGGCTGGTAAGGTAATAGAGCTGTTAACTTTTGTAATTTAGTATAAGGTAGGGCATTTTTTTATTTTGGGGGGCTTTGTTATTTTATTAGGGGGCTTAGATTAGGTGTAATTAGTTTAAAATTCTTGTTAATTTTTTTTGTTTTTTGTAATTTAGTGTTTGTTTTTTTGTACTTTAGTTTAGTTTATTTCATTGTATTTAATTGTAGGTACTTGTAGTTAATTTATTTAATGTATTTCATGATAGTGTAGTGTTAGGTTTAATTGTAACTTAGGTTAGGATTTATTTTACAGGTAATTTTGTAATTATTTTAACTAGGTAGCTATTAAACAGTACATATCTATTTAATAGCTATTGTACCTAGTTAAAATAAAATACAAAGTTGCCTGTAAAATAAATATAAATCCTAAAATAGCTACAATGTAACTATTAGTTATATTGTAGCTATATTAGGGTTTATTTTACAGGTAAGTATTTAGTTTTAAATAGGATTCATTTATTTAATTAATTTAATGATAGTGTGGTGTTAGGTGTAATTGTAACTTAGGTTAGGATTTATTTTACAGGTAAATTTGTATTTATTTTAGCTAGGTAGTTATTAAATAGTTATTAACTATTTAATTACTATTGTACCTAGTTAAAATAAATACAAAGTTGCCTGTAAAATAAATATAAATCCTAAAATAGCTACAATGTAACTATTAGTTGTAGCTATATTAATAGCTAGTAGGGGGCTTAGATTAGGTGTAATTAGTTTAAAATTATTGTAATATTTTATTATTTTTGGTAATTTAGTGTTTGTTTGTTTTTTGGTACTTTTCTGATGGATGGAAGACATCTTCTTGCCCCGCTTGGATGAAGACTTCTGCCGGTCTGGATGTCCTCTTCTGCCCCATCGGATGAAGACTTCGGCCCGGCTGGGTGAACACAACTCAAGGTAGGGAGATCTTCAGGGGGGTAGTGTTAGGTTTATTTAAGGGGGGTTTGGGTTAGAGTAGGGGTATGTGGGTGGTGGGTTGTAATGTGGGGGGGGGGGTATTGTGTTTTTTTTTACAGGCAAAAGAGCTGTTTTCTTTGGGGCATGCCCCGCAAAAGGCCCTTTTAAGGGCTGGTAAGGTAATAGAGCTGTTAACTTTTGTAATTTAGTATAGGGTAGGGCATTTTTTTATTTTGGGGGGCTTTGTTATTTTATTAGGGGGCTTAGATTAGGTGTAATTAGTTTAAAATTCTTGTAATATTTTTTTATTTTTTGTAATTTAGTGGGGGTTTTTTCTACTTTAGTTTAGTTTATTTAATTGTATTTAATTGTAGGTACTTGTAGTTAATTTATTTAATGATAGTGTAGTGTTAGGTTTAATTGTAACTTAGGTTAGGATTTATTTTACAGGTAATTTTGTAATTATTTTAACTAGGTAGCTATTAATTAGTCAATAACTATTTAATAGCTATTGTACCTAGTTAAAATAAATACAAAGTTGCCTGTAAAATAAATATAAATGCTAAAATAGCTACAATGTAACTATTAGTTATATTGCAGCTATATTAGGGTTTATTTTACAGGTAAGTATTTAGTTTTAAATAGGATTCATTTATTTAACTATAGTAAATTTATTTCGTTTTATTTAAATTATATTTAAGTTATGGGGTGTTAGTGTTAGGGTTAGACTTAGGTTTAGGGGTTAATAACCATATTATAGTAGCGGCGACGTTGTGGGCAGGAGATTAGGGGTTAATAATTGTAGGTAGGTGGCGGCGATGTTAGGGAGGGCAGATTAGGGGTTAATAAAATGTATTATAGTGTTTGCGAGGCAGGAGTGCGGCGGTTTAGGGGTTAATACGTTTATTATAGTGGCGGCGATTTGCGGACGGCAGATTAGGGGTTAATACTTGTAGTTAGATCGTGGCGACGTTGGGGGGGCAGATTAGGGGTTAATAACTATAATGTAGGGGTCGGCGGTGTTAGGGACAGCAGATTAGGGGTTAATAGCTATAATGTAGGCTGCGGCGATATCGGGTCGGCAGATTAGGGGTTAATACTTGTAGTTAGATTGCGGCGACGTTGGGGGGGGGCAGATTAGGGGTTAATAACTATAATGTAGGGGTCGGCGGTGTTAGGGACAGCAGATTAGGGGTTAATAGCTATAATGTAGGCGGCGGCGATATCGGGTCGGCAGATTAGGGGTTAATACTTGTAGTTAGATTGCGGCGACGTTGGGGGGGGCAGATTAGGGGTTAATAACTATAATGTAGGGGTCGGCGGTGTTAGGGACAGCAGATTAGGGGTTAATAGCTATAATGTAGGCGGCGGGGATATCGGGTCGGCAGATTAGGGGTTAATACTTGTAGTTAGATTGCGACGACGTTGGGGGGGCAGATTAGGGGTTAATAACTATAATAAAGGGGTCGGCGGTGTTAGGGACAGCAGATTAGGGGTTAATAGCTATAATGTAGGCGGCGGCGATATCGGGTCGGCAGATTAGGGGTTAATACTTGCAGTTAGATTGCGGCGACGTTGGGGGGGGCAGATTAGGGGTTAATAACTATAATGTAGGGGTCGGCGGTGTTAGGGACAGCAGATTAGGGGTTAATAGTTATAATGTAGGTGGCGGCGATATTCGGTCGACAGATTAGGGGTTAATAAAATAATGCAGGTGTCAGCGATAGCGGAGGCGGCAGATTAGGGGTTAATAAGTGTCAGATTAGGGGTGTTTAGAGACTCGGGGTACATGTTAGGGTGTTAGGTGCAGACTTAGTGTTTCCCCATAGGAAACAATCGAGCTGCGGTGTTAGTTTTTTTTTTCAGCCGAAACTCCCATTGTTTCCTATGGGGAAATGCCGAATTTTACCGAGCTAATTCGGATTTATTCGGAGATACGGCAGCTATTTCGGATTCATTCGGTAGATTCGGAAGTATTTTAATTCGGAAATCCGTATCGATCCGAATCTCCGAATTTACCGAATTTTCCGAATTTCCGAATAAATCCGAAACGAACCGCACATGTCTAGTATCTGAGCTTTTCTGTGTATAAAGCATTGGGTTATTATAAAAATCGACTGAAGTCAGTTGTTCATTCAAACCTTTTGGGGCCATGGTTTGGAGTCTAAAAATCCATTTCGTTTCCTCTTTCAACAGGGTTGTTTCCGTATTGCAACCCCTAATGCCTGGTCTTATCTTTTGCAAAATCCAACATGAAAGGGCTGGTTTCCCTTCATGTTTCTCCAGGAAATGTCTCGCCACAGACGTGATTTTGTTACCTCTTTCTAGGTCATTTTTAGCATTACGGATATTACCTAAGTGCTTGCCTACATACCTCTTATCACATATACATTCAATACAGTAGATGATATTCTTTGTTCGACAATTATAAAAATCATCCATGTATATAACACAATTCGGGAAAATTTCCATCTGTTTTACTGTACGTATATATGGGCATAACTTGCATGTTCCTTTTGTTTTTATATTCTACAAAGTGACTTTTTACAATTTTGTCCTTAATAGTTGGTGCTCTTCGCCAAGTAACCTGTATCCTGTTTCCAATGTTTTTCGTCAGCTCTTCATCAGTATGCAATATGTGTATGTGTTGATTCAGGATTTCAGTAATTTCTCTATGAGCTTCGTTAAATGTACTCACAAATCTCACTTTTTGATCACTTTTGTCTTTTGTTTTGGGTACCAGAAGGTCAGATCTTGTAATGTGCAATGCTTTGTGATAAGCTATCTTGAGTATGGAATTAGGATAACCTCTTTCCTTTAGTCTCAACTTAAGATCATTAGCCTGTTCTTTAAATTTCCATATTTCAGAACAATTACGTCGTAAACACAAGAATTCACCATAAGGGATCGCTCTTTTGGTAGAGTCATGATGTGCACTCTCAAAAAGGATAGAGTTTGTAGCTGTTTCTTTTCTGTGTAGATCAGTTTGGACTTTGTTAAACATATCTCCAGAAATACTTAGGTCTAAGAAGGTCACTTTATCATGACTGGTCTCATAGATCAGTTTTAAGTTCATGTCATTGGTATTGAATTCACTTATGAATGCTTTGAAAGTATTGACATCCCCTCTCCACAATATAAAGACATCATCAATGTACCTCAGCCACAATACAATGTATTCAGTATATTTCAGCATTCTATCTCCAAAGACTGTTTCTCTTTCCCTAAGTAAAGGTTGGCGTATGTAGTGGCACATGCCGTGCCCATCGCCGTGCCTCTAATTTGAAGGTAGAATTTATCGTTGAAAACAAAAAAGTTGTGGCTGAGGACAAATTTAAGCAGGCGTAGAATGAAGTTGTTTTTATCAATACTGTTTTTATCCCTCCATTTTTTGGAAATATTAAATTGCAAAACACCCCCATTTATGATCAATTGATGTGTAGAGGGATTCTACATCGCAAGTAGCGAAAAAAGTGCTTTCGTCAAGTGTTATACCCTCAATTTTACGCAAAACGTCCATAGTGTCTCTAACTTATGATGGTAATGTTAGGACAATGTCTCTCAGTCTGTAGTCAATATATCTTGAGGCTTGTTCGCCTAAAATCCCTATACCGGAGACGATAGGTCTCCCTGGTGGTATAAGTTTATTCTTATGAATTTTCGGGAGAAGATATAGCGTTGCTGTTTTCGGTTTGTTAATAGATAAATATTTGTATTCTTTGCAGTTGATTGTGCCCTCTCTTTTTGCACTCTCAATTATGTTTTTATATTTCGAAAAGAAATCATTTGTTGGGTACCCAAAGAGGTGTTTGTAACAGTGGGGGTCTCCTAGTTGTTTCAGGGCCTCAATTATGTACATTTCTTTTGGCCAGAGGACTATATTCCCACCCTTATCCGACGGTTTAATAACCACATCTTGCCATGATTGAATATCTTTCAATGCCCATTGTTCATTTTTGCTTAAATTTGACATGTTCTTTGTAGTGAGCTTCAAAATATCTCTGCTTACAACTTTAAGGTATGTGTCAATCTGATCTGAGGGAATTGTGTAAGTAGAGGCATAAATGTTGATTTTTTTTCTTATTTTAGTTAGCCAGTCATTAGTTGAAGATGGTGTATCCTCATTCTCTTCAAGGAGAGATACTAAGTTCAGTATAGTAGCTTCATCTAGATCCTCATCATCATGTTTACTATACATTTTATTCAAAACCAGCTTTCTAATAAAAAGGTTTAAATCTTTGATAATTTTGAAATGATTCAAAGTGTTAGTTGGGGAGAAAGACAGACCTCTGCTAAGTACATCTATGTTATCCCTAGTGAGTACTTTATTGGTGAGGTTTACAATCTGGAGGTTATCAGGTTTCACCACCGTGGTCTCTTCCCCCAGTCTTCCCGATTTCCCCCATTGCTTTTGTACCCCCATCTGGTTCTGTTTCTGAGGCTGCGATCTTGGGCGCCCCCCTCTTCTTTGTCTTTTGCTTTTGGTTTTTTGGACTCCTCGTTTTCATTATTCATTATTATTATTTAACATATAGTATAAATAGCACACAGAACAGTATAGTAAGTCCTAGGCAGGATGGTGTAGAAATGATTTGATGATACTCATGGAAGACAATATTTAGACCAGACTAACCTATGGTACCAAATCTAAATACACAGACTAGGTACAGATATATACACACACATCCCAAACTGCAAATGAATTATACTGTTCTGTGTGCTATTTATACTATATGTTAAATAATGATTGTTACCTAATGACATCCACCATTCAATCTGTTCCAGGCATGTGAGGGTTACACCATATGGGCATGTCTTATTTTAATGCAATGTTGGTTTTAACCAATGATGTTTATATGACTTGTGTATAAATTATGCACATTCTCTTTGGAAGTCCTATTTATGCCTGCTTGAGTGCATCAGTATCCTGCCTGGATCCCCACATTGTACTTTCACTCCTAGATTGAGGGTGCACACACTATCCAGACACTATCCAGACATGCTGGAATTTATGTGGATTAGATGTTCATACATCACTATAGTATTGGACATTGTTTTGCCCTGTCACACCTAGATAAATTGCTATAAGGTAACTTCGGAAGGAGCGACTCCAATGGTGTACGATAAGGAGCACTGTGATTGGTGACTGAGAATCCTTGACAACGACATAGTCGTCAGCTAGCACCGGACACGCACCCCTCACTGATGGATTGGATCCCACGTGATCGACGACGGGCTAGGAACGGCGCACAGCTGGGAGAAGGGACACCTAGAACACAGAGGACTCCTACTTTGTGCATACAAGTGTGTGGTGTGAACTGTAAGTTATATGGACTCTCTATAAGGTGTTGAGACACCTACTCTGCACCGTATATGTTCACCTTGTTATCATTATATGGTACTACGGCCACACAAGTGTTTTGTAAATGGATGTAGTCTGCATATTGAGATCACAACTACTATGTGAAAGTGTGTGTGCTACCCTTATTTTCCAGTAGGATTGCACTAGCTACTACGTGCTTCCTTAGAGTTGGGGTATATATATATATATATATATATATATATTGTTTATATCCAGACTTAGTGGACTTTCTCCCACTCCCCTCTTTGGTTATTTTTATTTATTATTGCACATGTTTATAAATTATAGTTAAGTAAGTTAAGAGGGTGTCCCCTTCTCTCCTGGAAACGCCCCGTTAAGCATTTAGTCCCTCAAGTTAGTGTAGGGCCCAGCATGGGCCTGGAGCAGGCAAAGGGTTAAGGCTGTAGAGAAGTGGGATAGGAGATAGAGGGTTGGTTTTAGGTGCAACAATGTTTCAGGTTTGGGAAGGCCCCCCCTTACCAGGTAAAAAGCTGATACTTCCCTTCCAACTTCCTCTTCTCCATTGGATCCAGGCTGAGAAGAGTTTTCCCTCCCTCCCAACCCCCTTTTTTGTCCTTGGCGGCTCACATGCGAATGGCAGGGCTATGGCTAATCAACCTAGGCCTCGATAAGTCCATAGTGGTAAGATTTAGGATCTCCCATCTCCGTCTATTCGGTTAGAGCGGCTTGGTAGCGGAGAATCCTTATCCCAGGTGGTAATCAAATTACACCCTGGCGGTGGGAGGTCTCGGCCCTGTTGTGCAGGAAAAGATTGCTAGGGGTGAGTGATGACCAGAAAGGGTAGGGGCGGTAGGCCTCATGTGCATGTGAGGTAACCCCCCCTCTCTCCCCCTTGGGGGATGGTCACGTGATCTCTGCAACCCCTCAGAATAATTTCCTTTTGAGCAGAGACCCCTCTGCGGCTGTTTCCGCTGGGCCGTTGATCTCCTTACTGTTCTGGGACTTATTTATCTCTTTACCGCCATATTGTTTCTGTTGGCTAGAAAAATTAGTTAATAAAGTTAAAAGTTTAATAAAAATTTGACCTGTGATGGTCAAAGTTTTACCCACTACGAAGTTGTCTGTCTTTATTTATTATTGCACATGTTTATAAGTTATAGTTAAGTAAGTTAAGTTAAGAGTGTGTCCCCTTCTCTCTTGGAAACAAGTTTAATAAAAATTTGACCTGTGATGGTCAAAGTTTTACCCACTACGAAGTTGTCTGTCTTTATTTATTATTGCACATGTTTATAAGTTATAGTTAAGTAAGTTAAGTTAAGAGTGTGCCCCCTTCTCTCTTGGAAACGCCCCGGTAAGCATTTAATAAGTAAATTAAAATTGTGTGCCCTATCTGAATCATGAAAGTTTATTTAAAAAAATAAAATAAATTTATATATATATATATATATATATATATATATATATATATATATATATATATATATATATATATATATATATATAATGGCGTAGAGAAGGAGGGCACTCACAGGATTTGAGAATTCAATAATTTATTATGAACATGGTGCATGAAAAGTCATCATTAACGTTTCAGCTCTATCATCGAGCCTTCTTCAAGACTGATATTAAATCTAAAAAGACAGAAAAAAAACATAAAAAATAAAATGTGACCTCAAACAGCAAGTGCACCCACCACCACACTTAAAGAACAAAGATATGAAAATGTGAAAATTTTAAATTTAAAATTAGACACATAAACAAGCGTTCAGGCCCAGGTCAGAATAGCAATAGGAAACTAGCCCAAAGTGAAATACACTAGTGCACAGACGCCTTCCATAAGCTGCATAATGTATATTTATGACACCTACCAAAGTATTTAAACAACCTTCTTAAAACCATGTGCAACAGCAACCAGGGTCCTGTACCTGCAGCAGCCAATGTGCAAACACCCACTCCACCTAGGTGGTACGTGTGCAATCATGGCAAATATCATGGAGCTGCTTATAAATTCTAGAGGGACCTCCGATGTTAATATACGTATAATGAACAGATCAATAACCCTACGAAGATTATCAAACTACTCTGAGCTTACTACAACAGGCATAATAAATCAAACCAAAAAAACCCACCACAGCCAAAAGCTTAGCTGGTCAGCAGTACAGTGTATACAAATACGTTAAGCAAAAACGTTAAACCAAAACACATTAGTTAGTTTGGAACCATCAGAAATACAACCATCAGAAAAATCCTATAAACATCACACTAGATCAGCCCCATGGGAGTCACTAAGCGAGCCATATAAACTCATATTAGGTAACATCATATGACAGCATCTCCGGAACCGAATATACGTTAGAACAACTCATGAAACACATTTATAAATACATTAATGTATAAGCATACGGTCCGGCACTGCAAAACAATCAAAATAGAGTGACATATGAACACTCAAACGGTATTCATACATCCCATAGACAATAATAGTACAGCACTACCAAATATATCACAGACTCTGGGACTGTAAACAACAGAACTGACCCGCAGGAACAACCCGCTCTACCCAACACATAAATAGCTAATCAAGAGTCACGGCTTACCTAAATCTGTACAATGACTACAGAGTGTCATTGTGAAACTTATCGTAACAGAATACCCTTTTGAAAAAACTCATACCTTAATATAGCTAACCTGCCGTGTTCCCATCGGAGAGAAAAACAGATACCAGAGGTATCTCAACCCCGCCCTTAAATACCATACGTGACTGGGTAATTAGGAAATACCACTGTTAGCGTGAGTGGCGTAAAACGCCAATGCCATCAGCTGGTCAGAAATGGAGCAAATCTACGTAATATACTAATGAGACCACAACAAGTAAAATCTAGTCAGACTGAGCAGTGCTCATATGTTGGACATGTAGAAAATATGCATGGTACCAGCACCAAAGCCCCGTTAATCAAGGAACCCCTCACTAAAATTTCAATGTGCAAACAAATCAACACATAGACGAGACAATCATTCAGGGCTATAAGTAAAGGCCACATCGTGCCTGAGATTGCCAAAGGCAAAGAATAGCAACATCATACCCAAAAGGAGCCACACATCAGTAAAACCTGCCATAATACTGCCTAAATAATAAGCATAATATCAAATGATACTGTACATAGCTAGACCACACTGCTGACATGGTATGGGCAAAAGGGGCAACCTAACCATCAGGCTAGGAGCAATCAGAGATGAACACATCTATATCTATGATAGCATATGGGGAACCCATGGTTATTAAGTTGGCATTCTTCACAGTGACACATCATAAAAGAACTCACCTCAGCAATGTGCACCGAGGTACCACATTTAGTAGCTGTGAGGGACCTAGAAAACCAATTCTGGAGTGTGGACAACTCATTTCAGTTTCTCACCAAGATGAAATGTCCAAACAAAACCACTCATGAGCATCCGTAAAAGTTACAATCCCTAGCTCTCAACCCGGGGCTGGGGTGTATAAAATCTGAGTCAGTGAAGGAGACACAGGAGTCAAAAATGCACACCATAAGTAGACAAGTGTGACATTTAGTGATGTTGCGAATTGTTCGTTGGCGAATAGCTCCCGGCGAACATAGCTTGTTCACGTTCGCAGTTCGATCCGCCCCCTATTCGTCATCATTGAGTAAACTTTGACCCTGTATCTCACAGTCTGCAGACACATTTCAGCCAATCAGCAGCAGACACTCCCTCCCAGACCCTCCCAGCTCCTGGACAGCAGCCATTTTAGATTCATTTGGAAGCTGCATTCTTAGTAAGAGGAGGGACAGTGTAGCTGCTGCTGATTTCATAGGGAAATTGATAGCTAGGCTAGTGTATTCAGTGCCACTACAGCCCTGAAGGACTCATCTGATCTCTGCTGTATTGACAGCACCCCAAAAAGCCCTTTTTAGGGCTAGAACATAAGTCTTTTTTTTTTTTTTTTTTGCCTGTGTAATTTTGACTGTGAAACATTAGTCTGCTAGTGAAATCTAATTGCAGTTGCCTGCCTGCAGTGCCACCACTCATATCTGTTGTAACAGTAGTGTAAATTTTAAAAAAAAACTTTTTTGACTGTGAAACATCAGTCTCCTAGTGTAATCTAATAGCAGTTGCCTGCCTGCCAGCGTGTGTGCCAGGCCCACTTGCCAACTAGTGCCACCACTCATATCTGTTGCAACAGAAGTGTAAATTTAAAAAAAAAAAAACTTTTTTGACTGTGAAACATCAGTCTGCTAGTGTAATCTAATTGCAGTTGCCTGCCTGCCTGCCAGCGTGTGTGCCAGGCCCACTTGCCAACTAGTGCAACCACTAATATCTGTTGTAACAGTAGTGTAAATTTTTTAAAAAAAAACTTTTTTGACTGTGAAACATCAGTCTGCTAGTGTAATCTAATTGCAGTTGCCTGACTGCCTGCCAGTGTGTGTGCCAGGCCCACTTGCCAACTAGTGCCACCACTCATATCTGTTGTAACAGTAGTGTAAATTTTTTTAAAAAAAACTTTTTTGACTGTGAAACATCAGTCTGCTAGTGTAATCTAATTGTAGTTGCCTGCCTGCCAGCGCGTGTGCCAGGCCCACTTGCCAACTAGTGCCACCACTCATATCTGTTGTAACAGTAGTGTAAATTTAAAAAAAAAAAACTTTTTTGACTGTGAAACATCAGTCTGCTAGTGTAATCTAATTGCAGTTGCCTGCCTGCCAGCGTGTGTGCCAGTCCCACATGCCAACTAGTGCCACCACTCATATCTGTTGTAACAGTAGTGTAAATTTAAAAAAAAAAAACTTTTTTGACTGTGAAACATGTCTGCTAGTGTAATCTAATTGCAGTTGCCTGCCTGTCAGTGTGTGTGCCAGCCCCACTTGCCAACTAGTGCCACCACTCATATCTGTTGTAAAAGTAGTGTAAATTTTAAAAAAAAAAACTTTTTTGACTTTGAAACATCAGTCTGCTAGTGTAATCTAATTGTAGTTGCCTGGCTGCCTGCCAGCGCGTGTGCCAGGCCCACTTGCCAACTAGTGCCACCACTCATATCTGTTGTAACAGTAGTGTAAATTTTTAAAAAAAAAACTTTTTTGACTGTGAAACATCAGTCTGCTAGTGTAATCTAATTGTAGTTGCCTGCCTGCCAGCGTGTGTGCCAGGCCCACTTGCCAACTAGTGCCACCACTCATATCTGTTGTAACAGTAGTGTAAATTTAAAAAAAAAAAACTTTTTTGACTGTGAAACATCAGTCTGCTAGTGTAATCTAATTGTAGTTGCCTATCTGCCAGCGTGTGTGCCAGGCCCACTTGCCAACTAGTGCCACCACTCATATCTGTTGTAACAGTAGTGTAAATTTAAAAAAAAAACTTTTTTGACTGTGAAACATCAGTCTGCTAGTGTAATCTAATTGCAGTTGCCTGCCTGCCTGCCAGCGTGTTTGCCAGGCCCACTTGCCAACTAGTGCCATCACTCATATCTGTTGTAACAGTAGTGTAAATTTAAAAAATAAAACCTTTTTGACTGTGAAACATCAGTCTGCATTTTTGTGTCAGGCTCACAGCGTATACTGTGTCCACTTGCCCTGTGCCACCACTCATATCTTGTTTAATAGTAGTGTAAGTGTACATTTTAAAAAAAATGACAGGCAGAGGCAGGCCACCCCTCAGGTGCCGTAGTGGTCATAGTGCTGTGATTCCCTTTGACCCTACAATAATGCCCAGTGTTCAGAGGCCACGTACCATGAACACGAAAAGTTCTGAGGAGGACCTAGTTGACTGGCTAACACAGGACACCCAATCTTCTACAGCTTCCGCTCAGAACCTTGATGCACCATCCACCTCCAGCTTAGCTTCGGGTACCTCTCAAGTGACCACTCGCCTGTCTGCCGCCACCACCAACACTAGCACCACAGCCGTTTCAATTGATCTGTCAGAGGAGTTATTGACACATCAGTTTGAAGAAATGAGTGATGCGCAACCATCATTGACAGAGGATGTAGATAACAGTGATATGTCTCAGTCAGGCAGCATTACAGACATGGACGTACGGTGTGATGATGATGATGTTGTACCCACTGCTGCTGCCTTTGTTGATTTTTCAGATACAAGTGAAGCGGTTGATGATGATGCGTCCGTGGATGTCACGTGGGTGCCCGCTAGAAGAGAAGAAGAAGAGGGGGAAAGTTCAGATGGGGAGACAGAGAGGAGGAGGAGGAGGAGGAGGAGACGAGTTGGAAGCAGGGGGAGGTCGTCACAAGGAGCTAGTGGCACAGTCAGACAGCACCACCAGAATGCCATCATCGCAGAGCTCAGCAGTGTGGCATTTTTTGTGTGTGTCTGCCTCTCACAACGGCGATGCCATTAGCAACCTGTGTCAAAAGAAACTGAGTCTTGCGAAGTCCAACACCCACCTAGGTACAACTGCTTTGCGAAGGCACATGATCTCACATCACAAACGCTGATGGGGTGAACACATGAATAGAAGCAGCACACAAACTCAAAGCCGCCATCATCCTCCTGGTCCAGCATCTTCAGCCACGTCAACCACTGCTGTCCTCCATGCCCCCTCTCAACCATCCGCCACTCTGTCTCTCTTCCGTAGCAGTTCCTGCTCATCTGCCCACAGTCAGGTGTCTGTCAAGGACATGTTTGAGCGTAAGAAGCCAATGTCCCAAAGTCACCACTTTGCCCGGCGTCTGATAGCTGGCTTGTCTGAACTCTTAGCCTGCCAGCTTTTACCATACAAGCTGGTTGAGTCTGAGGCGTACAAAAAATTTGTAGCTATTGGGACACCGCAGTGGAAGGTAGCCGGCCGAAATTTCTTTGCACAAAAGGCAATCCCCAACCTGTACTTGATTGTGCGAAAGGAAGTAATGGCATGTCTGGCACACAGTGTTGGGGCAAGGGTCCCTCTGACCACTGATAGCTGGTCTGCAAAGCATGGTCAGGGCAGGTATATCACCTACACCGCGCATTGGGTAAACCTGCTAACGGCTGCCAAGCATGGAATGCGTGGCTTTGCAGAGGAGTTGGTGACACCGCCACGACTTGCAGGCAGGCCTGCTGCCACCTCCTCTACTCATCCTACTCCATCCTCTTCCATAACCTCCTCGGCTGTGTCCTCTTCTGCTGCTGCATCTTGCTCCACATCAACGGCACTCCCCCAGCTCCCTAGGTACTATTCCATATCCCGGATATGGCAGTGTCACGCCGTCTTGGGGTTGACTTGCCTGAAAGCAGACAGTCACTCTGGAACAGCACTCCTGTCCGCCCATAACGCACAGGTGGATCAGTGGCTGACTCCGCACCAACTGGAGATCGGCAAAGTGGTTTCTGACAACGGAAGTAATTTGTTGGCGGCATTGAAATTGGGCAAGTTGACACATGTGCCGTGCATGGCACATGTGTGTAATCTGATCGTACAACGCTTTGTGCATAAGTACCCAGGCTTACAGGACGTCCTGAAGCAGGCCAGGAAGGTGTGTGGCCATTTCAGGTGTTCCTACACGGCCATGGCGAATTTTGCAGATATCCAGCGGCGAAACAACATGCCAGTGAGGCGCTTGATTTGCGACAGCCCGACACGTTAGAATTCAACACTCCTAATGTTTGACCACCTGCTCCAACAAGAAAAAGCCATTAACGAGTATTTGTATGACCGGGGTGCTAGGACAGCCTCTGCGGAGCTGGGGATTTTTTTGCCACATTACTGGACGCTCATGCGCAACGCCTGTAGGCTCATGCATCCTTTTAAGGAGGTGACAAACCTAGTCAGTCGCACCGAAGGCACCATCAGTGACATCATACCATTTGTTTTCTTCCTGGAGTGTGCCCAGCGAAGAGTGCTGGATCAGGCCATAGATGAGCGTGAAGAGGAAGAGTTGTGGTCACCATCACCACCAGAAACAGCCTTATCAGCATTGCTTGCTGGACCAGCGGCAACGCTGGAAGAGGATTGTGAGGAAGAGGAGTCAGAGGAGGAATGTGGCTTTGAGGAGGAAGACCAACCACAACAGGCATCCCAGAGTGCTCATTGTCACCTATCTGGTACCCGTGGTGTTGTACGTGGCTTGGGGGGAAGAAGATACCTTCAGTGAGATCACTGAGGATGAGGAACGGGACATGAGTAGCTCGGCATCCAAACTTGTGCAAATGGGGTCTTTCATGCTGTCGTGCCTGTTGAGTGACCCTCGTATACAAAAGCTGAAGGAGAAGGATCTGTACTGGGTGTCCACGCTACTAGACCCCCGGTATAAGCATAAAGTGCCTGAAATGTTACCAAATTACCGCAAGTCGGAAAGGATGCAGCAGTTCCAAAATAAATTAATAAGTATGCTTTACACAGCGTATAAGGGTGATGTCACAGCACAACGGGAATCTAATACGGGAAGAGGTGAAAGTAATCCTCCGACTCCCATGACCACGCTGGCAAGGACAGGATGCTTTACAGACGTGTTGTTGATGGAGGACATGTGGAGCTTTTTAACTCCTATGCATCGCCACAGCCCTTCGGGGTCCACCCTCAGAGAACGACTCGACCGACAGCTAGCAGACTATCTCACCTTAACTGCAGATCTCGACACTCTGAGGAGCGATGAACCCCTTGACTACTGGGTGTGCAGGCTTGACCTGTGGCCTGAGCTATCCCAATTTGCGATAGAACTTCTGGCCTGCTCCTATTCAAGTGTCCTGTCAGAAAGGACCTTCAGTGCAGCAGGAGGTATTGTCACTGAGAAGAGAAGTCGCCTAGGTCAAAAAAGTCTAGATTACCTCACCTTTATTAAGATGAATGAGGGATGGATCCCAAAGGGACTAACATTGGGCGATACATTAGAGTAAAAAAGGCCTAATGAGATGATCTGCCTTGGGCTATAAATGGTCCACACGGTGCTGTATGTTATCTTCGAATGCCGGATGACTTGCGTGACTTATCCGCCACCAACTAGGGTTCAAGCCGCAATGTTTTAGGGCACTTTCTGCCAGTTAAACAAACATCAATTTTTCTGGCTGCTGCTACAGCAGCGGCTGCAACAATACCTAATTTTTCAGGCATGTGTACATGCCAAATTTTTCTGGCCTCTGGTGCTGCACTGTGGCTTCAAAAAATAAAACAAAAAAAAGGCACATAACAGGGATTAAGGTGATAGGAATAGTACTACTTAACACACCACTATTATCTGGTGGCACATTAGATTGCACGCGCAGTGCCCCAATATTTGAAGTAGGAGGACCGACCAAGCATCTTTTTCCATCTCCAGGTTCCTAAAATCCATGCCATATACACGTCCCCTGATAGGGGACGTAACAGGGATTAAACTGATAAGAATAGTACTACTTAACACACCACTCATATATGGTGGCACAGTAGATTGCACGCGCAGTGCCCCAAATTTGAAGTAGGAGGACCGACCAAGCATCTTTTTCCATCTCCCGGTTCCTAAAATCCATGCCATATACACGTCCCCTGATAGGGGACACCGCAGTGGAAGGTACCTAGCCGAAATTTCTTTGCACAAAAGGCAATCCCTAACCTGTACTCGATTGTGCAAAAGGAAGTAACCTTACCATGGGTCCAAGACCGCACGTCTTGTAATTCTCTGTCTGGGAAATGATCTATCTATCAAATCTATCTATTTATCTATCAAATCTATCTATCGTATCTATCAAATGTATCTATTGCATCCATTGATCTATCTATCTAATCTATGTATCTATCTATCTATCAAATCTATCTCGTGGCCGGACCGACCAAGCATCTTTTTCCATCTCCCGGTTCCTAAAATCCATGCCATATACACGTCCCCTGATAGGGGACGTAACAGGGATTAAACTGATAAGAATAGTACTACTTAACACACCACTCATATATGGTGGCACAGTAGATTGCACGCGCAGTGCCAAAAAAATTGAAGTAGGAGGACTGACAAAGCATCTTTTTCGATCTCCCGGTTCCTAAAATCCATGCCATTTACACGTCCCCTGATAGGGGACACCGCAGTGGAAGGTACCCGGCTGAAATTTCTTTGCACAAAAGGCACCTGTACTCGATTGTGCAAAAGGAAGTAACCTTACCATGGGTCCCAGCCACACGTCTTGTAATTCTCTGTCTGGGAAATTATCTATCTATCAAATCTATCTATTTATCTATCAAATCTATCTATCGTATCTATCAAATGTATCTATTGCATCCATTGATCTATCTATCTAATCTATGTATCTATCTATCTATCTATCTATCTATCTATCAAATCTATCTATCTCGTGGCCGGACCGACCAAGCATCTTTTTCCATCTTTCAGTTCCTAAAATCCATGCCATATACACGTCCCCTGATAGGGGACGTAACAGGGATTAAACTGATAAGAATAGTACTACTTAACACACCACTCATACATGGTGGCACAGTAGATTGCATGCGCAGTGCCAAAAAATTTGAAGTAGGAGGACTGACAAAGCATCTTTTTCGATCTCCCGGTTCCTAAAATCCATGCCATTTACACATCCCCTGATAGGGGACACCGCAGTGTAACAGAATACCCTTTCGAAAAAACTCATACCTTGTAATTCTCTGTCTGGGAAATTATCTATCTATCTATCTATCAAATCTATCTATTTATCTATCAAATCTATCTATCTATCGTATCTATCAAATGTATCTATTGCATCCATTGATCTATCTATCTAATCTATGTATCTATCTATCTATCAAATCTATCTATCCGGACCGACCAAGCATCTTTTTCCATCTCCCGGTTCCTAAAATCCATGCCATATACACGTCCCCTGATAGGGGACACCGCAGTGGAAGGTACCCAGCCGAAATTTCTTTGCACAAAAGGCAATCCCTAACCTGTACTCGATTGTGCAAAAGGAAATAACCTTACTATGGGTCCAAGACCGCACGTCTTGTAATTCTCTGTCTGGGAAATTATCTATCTATCAAATCTATCTATTTATCTATCAAATCTATCTATCTATCTATCGTATCTATCAAATGTATCTATTGCATCCATTGATCTATCTATCTAATCTATGTATCTATCTATCTATCAAATCTATCTATCTCGTGGCCGGACCGACCAAGCATCTTTTTCCATCTCCCAGTTCCTAAAATCCATGCCATATACACGTCCCCTGATAGGGGACGTAACAGGGATTAAACTGATAAGAATAGTACTACTTAACACACCACTCATATCTGGTGGCACAGTAGATTGCACGCGCAGTGCCCCAAATTTGAAGTAGGAGGACTGACAAAGCATCTTTTTCGATCTCCTGGTTCCTAAAATCCATGCCATTTACACGTCCCCTGATAGGGGACACCACAGTGGAAGGTACTCGGCTGAAATTTCTTTGCACAAAAGGCACCTGTACTCGATTGTGCAAAAGGAAGTAACCTTACCATGGGTCACAGACCACACGTCTTGTAATTCTCTGTCTGGGAAATTATCTATCTATCAAATCTATCTATTTATCTATCAAATCTATCTATCAAATGTATCTATTGCATCTATTGAACTATCTATCTAATCTATGTATCTATCTAATCTATCTATCTCGTGGATGGACCGACCAAGCATTTTTTCCATCTCCCGGTTCCTAAAATCCATGCCATATACACGTACCCTGATAGGAGACGTAACAGGTATTAAACTGATAAGAATAGTACTACTTAACACAACACTCATATCTGGTGGCACAGTAGATTGCATGCGCAGTGCCCCAAATTTGAAGTAGAAGGACCGACCAAGCATCTTTTTCCATCTCCAGGTTCCTAAAATCCATGCCATATACACGTCCCCTGATAGGGGACGTAACAGGGATTAAACTGATAAGAATAGTACTACTTAACACACCACTCATATCTGGTGGCACAGTATATTGCACGCGGTGCTCTGACAAAATGCAGAAGGACATTTGGCAGACGGACATTTGGCAGAAGGACATTTGGCCGACAGGCAGAAAGCAAAAGAATGTTCCGATTTCGGCCGAGGGCAGATACGTTCCAGAGTGCTCTGTTCTAATCAGAGCCTCGGGCGCCGCAACTGCCTCTGGGAACCTTACCGCACGTCTTGTAATTCTCTGTCTGGGAAATTATCTATCTATCAAATCTATCTATTGATCTATCAAATCTATCTATCTATCGTATCTATCAAATCTATCTATTGCATCTATTGATCTATCTAATCTAAGTATCTATCTATCTATCAAATCTATCTATCTCGTGGCAATGGGGAGTTTGCGGTTGTGCAAATGGACTGTTTGTGGTTGTTTGCAGTGCGTTAAACGGGGAGTTTGGTCTGTCACTGTGAAGCGGGCGTAACCCTTACACTACCCGATCGATACAACATCATACCTGATGTTTAAAGCATGTTATTCCAAACAATTTAGGAATGTTAGGTGATTTATGCCCTTTATGTGGAGTAAAACCAGACTCTGCATCAACTATGTAATTTTCCGTGGGAGTTTTGCCATGGATCCCCCTCCGTCATGCCACATTCCAGGTGTTAGTACCCTTGAAACAACTTTTCCATCACTATTGTGGCCAGAAAGAGTCCCTGTGTGTTTTAAAATTCGCTTACCTATTGAAGTCAATGGCGGTTCGCCCGGTTCGCTCGTTCGCGAACACTTGCGGAAGTTCGCGTTCGATGTTCGCAAATGGAAAATTTTAAGTTTGCGACATTACTAGTGACATTCAAAAAAACAGAGAATAGTCAATATGCACATTAAGACCATTGGGAGACAAAGTGTTGAGCCGGTATATCCACCTCCTAGTCTCACACCTTAATAGCTCCATGTCCTTTTCACCACCTCTTTTGAGTGGGGCAATCCTGTCAATTAGCATGGCTCTGAGAGTAGAAATAGGATGCTTAAATTCCAATAAAATGGCGGGCCACAGGTTGATCAGATTGGCCATCTTTTAGTGCTGTTCTTATCGCACTTTTATGATTCGCCAGTCTTTCGCGGAATGATGTAGTGGTCTTACCTACATAGTAACACCCACATGGTCAGGAAAGGAAATACACCACGTACTGTGAAGTGCATGTCAGTCTGTGTCTAATGGTGTATATTTTATTAGAACCTGGATGGTGGAGCTTTGGGCCAGATAATAAAGATCTGCACGTGACACAACTGCCGCACTTATAGCACCCCGTCTTGGTTGTTGCAAGCCATGTTTTTCCTTGTTGCCATTGATCAGTTTTCATGAGTAAGGATTTTAGACTGCGTCCACTTCTATGTACCACTCTATGTGGTGGTGCCTGTGTGAATGGAAGTGTGTGATCTCCTCTAATTAAGTTCCAGTTTCTCCAGAGGATATTTCCAACATTTTTGGTGAACAGAGTGTAGTCCATGATAAATCATAGAACAGTGTCCTTAGATATATTATCCTCAACCTGCTTCCTCTGTATTAAGAATGTTTGATCAAAATGGTTGACTTCATCTAGAATCTCATCGATCATCGCCGGGTCGTACCCTCTTTCCAAGAACTTATGTCTCATTTCAATCAATTGTTCATTTCTGAGTGTTGAATCAGAATTGTTTCGGATTACCCTGAGTAATTGAGATTTTACAATGCCCCTCTTCAAAGGGGGAAGGATGGAAACTACTGTATTGTAACAGTGTGTTACGGTCAGTGGGTTTGGAGAAAAGAGTGGTTTTGAGAGAACATAAATCATCACTAGTACTGTACTTTTGAAGATACATAGATCCAAGAAGTGAATACTCTGTTTCTTAATTACCCAGTCATGTAAGGTATTTAAGGGCGGGGTTGAGATACCTCTGGTATCTGTTTTTCTCTCCGATGGGAACAATGCAGGTTAGCCGTATTAAGGTATGAGTTTTTTCGAAAGGGTATTCTGTTACGATAAGTTTCACAATGCCACACTGTAGTCATTGTACATTGTACAGATTTAGGTAAGCCGTGACTCTTGATTAGCTATTTATGTGTTGGGTAGAGTGGGTTGTTCCTGCGGGCCAGTTCTGTTGTTTACAGTCCCGGAGTCTGTGATATATTTGGTAGTGCTGTACTATTATTGTCTATGGGATGTATGAATACCGTTTGAGTGTTCATATGTCACTCTATTTTGATTGTTTTTCACTGCCGGACCGTACATTTATACATTAATGTATTTATAAATGTGTTTCATGAGTTGTTCTAACGTATATTCGGTTCCGGAGACACTGTCATATGATGTTACCTAATATGAGTTTATACGGCTCACTTAGTGACTCTCATGGGGCTGATCTAGTGTGATGTTTATGGGATTTTTCTGATGGTTGTATTTCTGATGGTCCCAAAACTAACTAATGTGTTTTGGTTTAATATTTTTATTTAACATATTTGTATACACTGTACTGCTAACCAGCTAAGCTTTTGGCTGTGGCGGATTTTTTTTTTTGGTTTAGTTTATTATGCCTGTTGTAGTAAACTCTGAGTAGTTTGATAATCTTGGTAGGGTTATTGATCTGGTCATTATACATATAGCATCGGAGATCTTTATAGAGTTTATAAGCAGCTCCAGACTGCTGCAGGTACAGGGCCCTGGTTGCTGTTGCACATGGTTTTAAGAAGATTTTTTTAAATACTTTGGTAGGTGTCAAAAATATACGTTATGCAGCTTCTGGGAGGCGTCTGTGCACTAGTGTATTTCACTTTGGGCTAGTTTCCTTTGTTATTTAAGTGTGGTGGTGGGTGCACTTGCTGTTTGATGTCTGGGGTTTTTTCTGGGGTTTTTTCTGTCTTTTTAGATTAAGTATCAGTCTTGAAGAAGGCTCGATGATAGAGCTGAAACGTTGACTATGACTTTTCATGCACTATGTTCATAATAAATTATTGGATTCTCAAATCCTGTGAGTGCCCTCCTTCTCTACGCCATTGTTTGTTTGTTCATTGAGGATTGCACCCAGGTCACTATATGTGTACAGAGGTCAGAGTGCTGGGCCACCGGCTATCAGACATTATATATATATATATATATATATATATATATATATATATATATATATATATATATATATATATATATATATATATATATATATTATAATTTAAAGCAAATACAAAGTTTTAAGGAGAGAAGAAAATAGACACGAGTGCATGCAATGCAAATTATATATGTATTGTGCACCCGCATTGAAAAGCATTGCCTGCAGTTGCGTGTATCGCTTCAGCAATGACTAAGGCTATCACTCTACAAGCTGTCCTCCACAAAAAAACTGCACAACTTTTTGGTGACTGCCCACAGGTGTTAGGTCAGTGCACACAATAGCTCCTTCATAAAGGCCTTAGGCCTCACCCTTGAACCTACCATATATGATTTTTTTGCCCTTGACTAGCAGTAACGCACATTTATTTTGACCTCGGTGATAGCAGTTATTTGACTCTTCTTGAGTCCCAGTAGCACACACACACACAATTTTTTAACACCCCCATGACTGCCAGTAGGACAAGAGACTGTGACTTTTTTGTTGTTTTAAACCTTCTGTGACTGCCAGTAAAACACAGGGTTTCTGGGCCATATTTGTAATGCATAGAGGCATGTGAGGCCTTTAAAATGCAAGGGACTTTAAAAATTTTGACATTTAAAGTGAAGGTAAACTTTCACGAATGAGTGCCCAGTTTTTAAAAATAAAATTTAAAACAGGGGCACTTTCATTCATGAAAGTTTACATTTCAGCGGTTTTGTTAAAATGCTTACCTTTTCTTCTTGCAAGCCGGAGCAGCAATTCCCCCGTCCGCAGTTTGTCTCTGCTTACATCAGCAATAACTAATCCGGCTTCCTCCAATCATGGCATGGCCTCAGGCAATGTTTGCTCATGGGGTAAGCCGTGATTGGAGGAAGCTGGATTAGTCATTGCTGATGTAAGAAGAGACGACTTGTGGGTGGGGGAATTGCTGCTCCGGCTTGCAAGAAGAAAAGGTATTTTAACAAAACCGCTGAAATGTAAACTTTCATGATTGAAAGTGCCCCTTGTTTTAATATTATTTTTAAAAATCGGGCACTCATTTGTGAAAGTTTACCTTCACTTTAAGGGTCTAATGTATATTTTATAGCTTTTACTAGACAGCCTACTAAAATGAGTATATGTATATGTGATTCACAAGCACCGGTGTAGAATAAAAGCTATTAATGAAACAGTGATAGCCTTTAGCAGAAGCATGTTTGCTAATACATGTGTATTGCACAAATACCTCTATTACAAATTACATTTTATGATATCATTTTTCATGATATTAGGATTAGTGGCTTATTTAAAGGCCAGGGATACTACAAGGAATATTAGGCATGCTGTAGCACCCCTTAGATTTTCCCCTAGACCTGCTACTGTAGAATAACAGGCCATAAGTATTCTGATGCATATTATTCAATAACAAGGGTGGTTAAATAATGTTACATATTGCACTAAAAACTGTAAGTAAGACAATTGAGCTGGTGGATTTTCAGTGATATCTGCTTTGTGTATTAGTGTGGCCATAATATAACCAAAACAGATTAATAACTAGCTACATTCACACAGCTGGTTATTTATTTATTTTATTGTTACATTTTTTATCCTTGTTTGCTACCGTTCCTGACGTGCATTCGATTAACAGGCACTAGGGGGCAGTATAATGTCACATATTAGTCATTTGCAGTTGTTAGAGCCTAACAGCATTACTTGTTGATTCACTGTGTATATTATGTATGAATGAGCCTTTTGGCAACCCCACT
Source organism: Bombina bombina (assembly GCF_027579735.1). Lineage (NCBI taxonomy): Eukaryota > Metazoa > Chordata > Amphibia > Anura > Bombinatoridae > Bombina > Bombina bombina. The sequence goes on along the minus strand of NC_069501.1, from coordinate 742,196,913 downwards.
AATAACTAATAAAATCATCATATAACTACTAATAATTATATATTAATAAAAGTATTCATATATTCATGCACACGTTATACATGAATTTGGCGCTTACAGTTGTACAAGTAAATTAAACCACAAACCCTAAAATGTATTTCCATTAAGATTTTTTAATTGAAAGTGCAAATGTTAAAGTATTGTGGGTATTCACAATGCTGCAAATTTTATCTATAGCATTTACAGGTCACTGAATTTGCTTTTGGCCTCTCTAGGGAGCTGGGACACTTTTTACACAAAAGCAAGATGTGATTAATGTCCTTTTATGGAGAGTGTTTTCATATTCTGAAAAGAAACCGTCTCAATTCTATAGGTAATAAGTTCTACATAACGTTTTATTACTATTATGCTGTAATGTGATTATAAATCTCTTGATTATGAAATGTTAAAAGAACTAAACTGGCTCTCGGCAAGACACTTTCTTCACCCCTCTTGCCTTGTCTAGAACCACTTTTCTGAGAAACTCCTGCGCTACCTAAGCAGTATGCTCACCCCTGCTCCCCACTCCCCTTATAACTTAAAGGGACATAAAGCCCAAATTATTTATTTCATGATTTAGAAAGAGCGTGCAATTTTAAACAATTTTCCAGTTTACTTCTATTATCTAATTTACTTCATTCTCTTGAATTCAATTGCTTAAAAGCATATCTAAATAGGCTCAGTAGCTGCTGATTGGTGGCTGCATATAGATGCCTTGTGTGATTAGTTCACCCATGTACATTGTTATTTCTTCAACAAAGGATACCTGAAGAATGAAGCATATTAAATAATAGAAGTAAATTGGAATGTTGCTTAAAATTGTATTCTCTATCTGAATCATGAAAGAAAAATGTTGGGTTGCATGCCCCTTTAAGGTCTTCTTCTTCCACTTTACTCTCCATTCCCTGTTACAACAAGGAAGTGGCGTTCTCATTCAGAGCTCCTCAACTGTGGAATAACCTCCTGGAAACCACCAAATCTTCCAGCAACCTGAGATCATTGAAAATAAAAATCTCTCTCTTTACAAACAAATCAATCTTGTAAAGACTGTAAATTATAAACAGAACTACCTTGTGTCTGTGTATAGCTATGTAAATATGTAAGTATGTGCACAATATGTAATGAATTGCTGGCATATCCCAGGACATACTTGAAAACAAGAGAAATCTCAATTATTTTTTTCTGGTAAAATATTTTATGAATAAATAAACAAACTATCATGCTTCATACATACAGTTTGTTTTCATTTTTTTTTTGTAAACTGAATTTCCATTAGCTAATAAGAGACACAGAGAAAAACAATGTGTTTCACAATGCAACTAATAAAATCATACAGACAAAAATACTTGTTTCAAAATAGCTAATATTCATGAATTAAACTACTGTATATGTTACACTTAAGTTGCAGCCCAGGGATCAGATGAGGGGCATGAATGCTTCCCCTCTCTTCTGCAGTAGAAACAAAATGTTCTTTTTTTGTTGTACCATGTTCATTTTTTTGTATCCTCTTATTCGTACCATGAAAAAAAAATATTCCCTGTCAACACCACCTTTCCTGTCTCACTTTACTGCACACACATGACTTAAATACTTTTACTGCAGAAACAATTTGAAAGTTAAAAATTCTGTTTGGGTTTACTGCAGTCAGTATGGTTGTTACAGTGCAGTCACTTTGGTTGTCACATTGCAGTCAGTATGGTTGTTATAGTGCAGTCAGTATGGTTGTTGTAGTGCAGTCACTTTGGTTGTCACAGCGCAGTCAGTATGGTTGTTACAGTACAGTCAGTATGGTTGTTACAGTGCAGTTAGTATGGTTGTCACAGTACAGTCAATATGGTTGTTACAGTGCAGTCAGTATGGTTGTTACAGTGCAGTTAGTATGGTTGTCACAGTACAGTCAATATGGTTGTTACAGTACAGTCAATATGGTTGTTACAGTGCAGTCAATATGGTTGTCACAGTACAGTCAATATGGTTGTTACAGTACAGTCAATATGGTTGTTACAGTGCAGTCAGTATGGTTGTTACAGTGCAGTTAGTATGGTTGTCACAGTACAGTCAATATGGTTGTTACAGTACAGTCAATATGGTTGTTACAGTGCAGTCAATATGGTTGTCACAGTACAGTCAATATGGTTGTTACAGTACAGTCAATATGGTTGTTACAGTACATTCAATATGGTTGTCACAGTACAGTCAATATGGTTGTTACAGTGCAGTCAGTATGGTTGTTACAGTGAAGTCAGTATCAGTAGCGGACCTACTCAAAAGAGGGCCCTGGTGCAAAAATATTTTTGGGCCCCTCAAAAGTAACCCAGTAGTCACCAATAGTAAATGTAGATGCTGCTCTGTATAATGATGTTAAGGATAGATAGATAGATAGATAGATAGATGATAGATAGATAGGATGAATCTGCAACCTGCACTAATAAAAGTCTTCCCTGCATTAGGACTGTACATACTCTGCACTCGCCTATTGTATAGGCTGGCTGCTATAGGCCACCGCAAGCACTTGGGCCCTGGTGCAACTGCACGTGCTGTACCAGTGGTAGTTCCACCAAGGGGTCAGCAACCTTGCCTCCCCAGATGTTTTGGAACTACATTTCCCATGATACTCAGCCAGCCTATAGAGTGTCTGAGCATCATAGGAAAAATAGTTCCAAAACATCTGGGGAGCCAAGGTTGCTGACCCCTGGTTCCACCCCTGGTCAGTATGGTTGTTACAGTGCAGTCAGTATGGTGGTTGTCACAGTGCAGTCTGTATGGTTGTCACAGTGCAGTCAGTATGCTTGTCATAGTGCAGTAAGTTTGGTTGTTACAGTGCAGTCAGTTTGGTTGTTACAGTGCAGTCAGTATGGTTGTCACGGTGCAGTGAGTTTGGTTGTCACAGTGCAGTCAGTTTGGTTGTCACAGTGCAGTTAGTATTTTTGTCAAAGTGTTGTCAATATGGTTGTAACAGATCAGTCAGTATGGTTGTCATAGAGCAGTCAGTTTGGTTGTCACAGCGTAGTCAGTATGGTTGTTACAGTGCAGTCAGTATGGTTGGTATAGTGCAGTCAGTTTGGTTGTCACAGTGCAGTCAGTATGGTTGTTACAGAGCAGTCATTTTGGTTGTTACAGTGCAGTCAGTATGGTTGTCACAGTGCAGTCAGTATGGTTGTCAAAGTGCAGTCAGTTTGGTTGTCACAGTGCAGTCAGTATGGTTGTCCCAGTGCAGCAGTTTCGTTGTCACAGCGCAGTCAGTATGGTTGTCACAGTGCAGACAGTATAGTTGTTACAGTGCACTCAGTATGATTGTCACAGCACAGTTAGTATGGTCGTCACATTGCAGTCAGTATGGTTGCCACAGTGCAGTCAGTATGGTTGTTACAGTGAAGTCATTATGGTTGTTACAGCGAAGTCAGTATGGTTGTCACAGTGTAGTCAGTTTGGTTGTCAAAGTGCAGTCAATATGTTTGGCACAGAGCAGTCAGTATGGTTGTCACAGAACAGTCATTTTGGTTGTCACAGTGTAGTCAGTATGGTTGTCACACTGCCATCAGTATGGTTGTCAAAGTGCAGTCAGTTTGGTTTTAAAAGTGCAGTCAGTATGGTTGGTACAGTGCAGTCAGTGTGGTTGTCACAGTGCAGCAGTTTGGTTGTCACAGTGCAGCAGTTTGGTTGTCACAGCGCAGCAGTTTGTTTGTCACAGCACAGTCAGTATAGTTGTTACAGTGCAGTCAGTATGGTTGGTACAGTGCAGTCAGTATTGATGGGACAGTGCAGTCAGTATGGTTGTCACAGTGCAGTCTGTATGGTTGTCACAGTGCAGTCAGTATGCTTGTCATAGTGCAGTAAGTTTGGTTGTTACAGTGCAGTCAGTTTGGTTGTTACAGTGCAGTCAGTATGGTTGTCACAGTGCAGTCAGTTTGGTTGTCACAGTGCAGTTAGTATGGTTGTCAAAGTGCAGTCAATATGTTTGTCACAGACTTTCACTCTAAAAGAAAAAAGCGCAGACAAGACTCAAGTGCAATAAAACACACAGATATAACTTCGCTTTAAAATTTAACACTTACAATGTTTATTGAAAATAAAGGCACATAAAAAACACGTAGCTTCTGTTGTCCAAAACAAACGTTCCAAATACTCAGCTATTCAAGGCTGCTTGCTCCTCTGTAATATAAACTCCTTTGCTGAAGTCCGCCGGAACTTTCAAAGTATGAAGAAACTTGCTGCCAGGACTGCGGAAGCCCTAAGTGTCCCAACAAAGTATAGCGTTATCTTCCTAGGACTGCTATAACTACGGATCCTCTGGATGTCCAAACTTCTTCAGTAATAAACCCAACGCATTTCATCTGCTATCGTGCAGACTTTCTCAAGGAGGAAGATGAGTATCGTGATGTGTGAGTTCTGAACTCACCTCAATAAGAAGCCTCAAATGTCTCTCTATTGGTAATGCCCTCTGTATTTGACCGCAAGCTGATACACACAGGGTCCTAAAGCCTAGACACTTAACGGCAACAAACAGATATTTTAAAACATGAATGAATATTAAAAAGCAAATCCTTATATGTATACACCAATTGGATAATAAATAAATACCAAAATAATAAACATGCATAATTCATACAAAGGCTAAAAAACTAAATTCTAACTTTATCAGATAAAAACATGAATGAAGATTAAAAAACGGATTATTATAAATACATACCAATCAAATAATAAACAAGCATAATTCATATAAAGGCTAAAAACTGAATTCTAACTTAATCATATATATATATATATATATATATATATATATATATATATATATATATATATATATATATATATATATATATATATATATATATATATATATATATAGCATTGCCTTTAAAAACATAAAATAACTAATTAATATCACATATACCCTTGAATCCATTTTTAAATATGCAAATTGATATAAACATATAAATAAAAGAAGTTTGATTTTAAATTTGTTCCCCACATTTATAAAACTTCATTAATCCAGGGAAAATTATATATAAATAAATACATATTCCTATCTATTTCCTTATAGGAAAAAAGGTGGGAGGAGGAGTTCATAAACAGGTAAAGTACCAAAAACCTTACATCTAAATATCTAATTTAAAATATGAGGAGAAATGAGGAAATAAACTAATTCTAAGGCTCAAACATAAATGGTGATCCAAAGAACTGGAGATTAAAAATTAACTATTAAAAAACATTCAAGACTCAAAAACTTCTATTCCTTACATAAAAGCAGCTTTGTTGTTTAGTCCTTTTAAGGTCTGTCACAGATCAGTCAGTATGGTTGTCATAAAGCAGTCAGTTTGGTTGTCACAGCGCAGTCAGTATAGTTGTTACAGTGCAGTCAGTATGGTTGGTATAGTGCAGTCAGTATGGTTGGTATAGTGCAGTCAGTTTGGTTGTCACAGTGCAGTCAGTATGGTTGTTACAGAGCATTCATTTTGGTTGTTACAGTGCAGTCAGTATGGTTGTCACAGTGCAGTCAGTATGGTTGTCAAAATGCAGTCAGTTTGGTTGTCACTGTGCAGTCAGTATGGTTGTTACAGTGCAGTCAGTATTGTTGTCCCAGTGCAGAAATTTGGTTGTCACAGCGCAGTAGTTTGGTTGTCACAGTGCAGTCAGTATGGTTGTTACAGTGAAGTCATTATGGTTGTTACAGCGAAGTTAGTATGGTTGTCACAGTGTAGTCAGTTTGGTTATCACAGTGCAGTCAATATGGTTGGCACAGAGCAGTCAGTATGGTTGTCACAGAACAGTCATTTTGGTTGTCACAGTGTAGTCAGTATGGTTGTCACACTGCAGTCAGTTTGGTTTTAAAAGTGCAGTCAGTATGGTTGTTACAGAGCAGTCAGTATGGTTGTCACAGTGCAGCAGTTTGGTTGTCACAGTAGAGCAGTTTGGTTGTCACAGCACAGTCAGTATAGTTGTTACAGTGCAGTCAGTATGGTTGGTACAGTGCAGTCAGTATGGTTGTCAAAGTGCAGTCAGTATGGTTGTCAAAGTGCAGTCAGTTTGGTTGTCACAGTGCAATCAGTACGGTTGGTACAGTGCAGTCAGTATGGTTGTTACAGTGCAGCAGTTTGGTTGTCACAGCGCAGTAAGTATACATGTTAAAGTGCAGATAGTATGGTTGGTATAGTGCAGTCAGTATGGTTGTTACAGTGCAGTCAGTAAAGTTGTCACAGTACAGTCAGTATGGTTGTTACAGAGCAGTTATTTTGGTTGTTAAAGTGCAGTCAGTATTGTTGTCACAGTGCAGTCAGTATGGTTGTCAAAGTGCAGTCAGTTTGGTTCTCACAGTGCAGTCAGTATGGTTGTTACAGTGCAGTCAGTATGGCTGTCCCAGTGCAGCAGTTTGGATGTCACAGCGCAGTAATTTGGTTGTCACAGTGCAGTCAGTATAGTTGTTACAGTGCAGTCAGTATGGTTGGTACAGTGCAGTCAGTAGGGTTGTTACAGTGCAGTCAGTATGGTTGTCACAGCACAGTCAGTATGGTTGTCACAGTGCAGTCAGTATGGTTGTCACAGTGCAGTCAGTATAGTTGTTACAGTGCACTCAGTATGATTGTCACAGCACAGTTAGTATGGTTTTCAAATTGCAGTCAATATGGTTGTTACAGTGAAGTCAGTATGGTTTTTACTGTGAAGTCAGTATGGTTGGTACAGTGCAGTCAGTATGGTTGTTACAGTGCAGCAGTTCGGTTGTCACAGCACAGTCAGTATAGTTGTTACAGTGCAGATAGTATGGTTGGTATAGTGCAGTCAGTATGGTTGTTACAGTGCAGTCAGTTTGGTTGTTTCAGAGCAGTCAGTATGGTTGTCACAGTGCAGCAGTTTGGTTGTCACAGTGCAGTCAGTATGGTTGTTACAGAGGAGTCAGTATGGTTGTCACAGTGCAATCAGTATGGTTGGTACAGTGCAGTCAGTATGGTTGTTACAGTGCAGCAGTTCGGTTGTCACAGCACAGTCAGTATAGTTGTTACAGTGCAGATAGTATGGTTGGTATAGTGCAGTCAGTATGGTTGTTACAGTGCAGTCAGTTTGGTTGTCACAGTGCAGTCAGTTTGGTTGTTAAAGAGCAGTCATTTTGGTTGTTACAGTGCAGTCAGTATGGTTGTTACAGTGCAGTCAGTATGGTTGTCACAGTGCAGTTAGTTTGGTTGTCCCAGTGCAGTCATTATGGTTGTCAAATTGCTGTCAGTTTGGTTGTCACAGTGCAGTCAGTATGGTTGTTACAGTGCAATCAGTATGGTTGTCACAGTGCAGTCAGTATGGTTGTTACAGTGCAGTCAATATGGTTGTCACAGTGCAGTCAGTATGGTTGTTACAGTGCAGTCAGTATGGTTGTCACAGTGCAGCAGTTTCGTTGTCACAGTAGAGCAGTTTGGTTGTCACAGCGCAGTCAGTATAGTTGTTAAAGTGCAGTCAGTATGGTTGGTACAGTGCAGTGAGTATGGTTGTCACAGTGCAGTCAGTTTGGTTGTCACAGTACAGTGAGTATGGTTGTTACAGTCCACTCAGTATGATTGTCACAGCACAGTCAGTATGGTTGTCAATTTGCAGTCAGTATGGTTGTCACAGTGCAGTCAGTATGGTTGTTACCGTGAAGTCAGTATGGTTGTTACAGTGAAGTAAGTATGGTTGTCACAGTGCAGTCAGTTTGGTTGTCACAGTGCAGTCAATATGGTTGTCACAGTGCAGTCAATATGGTTGGCACAGAGCAGTCAGTATGGTTGTCACAGTGCAGTCAGTTTGGTTGTCACAGTGCCGTTGGTATGATTGTCAAAGTGCCGTTGGTATGATTGTCAAAGTGCAGTCAGTTTGGTTGTCACAGTGCAGTCAGTATTGTTGTTACAGTGCAGTCAGTATGGTTGTCACAGTGCAGCAGTTTGGTTGTCACAGTGCATCAGTTTGGTTGTCAGAGCGCAGTCAGTATAGTTGTTAAAGTGCAGTCAGTATGGTTGTTACAGTGCAGTCAGTTTGGTTGTCACAGTGCAGTCAGTATGGTTGTCAAAGTGCAATTGGGTTGTAGGGCTGTTATATAACCTCAATCTGACATTTGTATGGAGGTTCGACTCTAAGTTGAACAGTCTTTCACTTTCCACACTACTGCATGGTGCAGAAAGATATTTTTAGGCCATTTTAGCCAGAGCTGGAAATCTGTTTATTAACTGCCCAGTACTTCAGGGGTTTGTCTGAACAAGGTACAGTGATCTCTCCTACAATAATACAAATAACAGCAATTTGTATTGGCAGAACAGTAGTAAACAATTGTTAGTTTAGTCTACACTCCAGTTTAAAATTAAATGGGAACATGCAGTTTGAAAAAACGCCACAAGATAGCATATGGGTAGGAAGTGGAGGTATCGGTTTAAGTATCAGTGCATTTGCACAAGTACAAGTACTCATGCAAATATTTGGTATCAGTACCAATACCGATACTAGTATCGTTATCGGTGCATCCCTAGTTGTTACAGTGCAGTCAGTATGGTTGTCACAGTGCAGCAGTTTGGTTGTCACAGCGCTGCAGTTTGGTTGTCACAGCACAGTCAGTATAGTTGTTACAGTGCAGTCAGTATGGTTGTCACAGTGCAGTCAGTTTGGTTGTCACAGTGCAATTAGTATGGTTGGTACAGTGCAATCAGTATGGTTGGTACAGTGCAGTCAGTTTGGTTGTCACAGCGCAGTCAGTATAGTTGTTACAGCGCAGATAGTATTGTTGGTATAGTGCAGTCAGTATGGTTGTTACAGTGCAGTCAGTATAGTTGTCACAGTGCAGTCAGCATGGTTGTTACAGAGCAGTTATTTTGTTTGTTAAAGTGCAGTCAGTATTGTTGTCACAGTGCAGTCAGTATGGTTGTCACAGTGCACTCAGTATGGTTGTTACAGTGCAGTCAGTATGGTTGTCACAGTGCAGCAGTTTGGTTGTCACAGTAGAGCAGTTTGGTTGTGACAGTGCAGTCAGTATAGTTGTTACAGTGCAGTCAGTATGGTTGGTACAGTGCAGTCAGTATGGTTGTCTCAGTGCAGTCAGTTTGGTTGTCACAGTACAGTCAGTATGGTTGTTACAGTGCACTCAGTATGATTGTCAAAGCACAGTCAGTATGGTTGTCACAGTGCAGCAGTTTGGTTGTCACAGTAGAGCAGTTTGGTTGTCACAGCGCAGTCAGTATAGTTGTTACAGTGCAGTCAGTATGGTTGGCACAGTGCAGTCAGTATGGTTGTCACAGTGCAGTCAGTTTGGTTGTTACAGTGCAGTCAGTATGGTTGTCACAGTGCAGTCAGTATGGTTGTTACAGTGCAGTCAGTATGGTTGTCACAGTGCAGCAGCTTGGTTGTCACAGTAGAGCAGTTTGGTTGTCACAGTGCAGTCAGTATAGTTGTTACAGTGCAGTCAGTATGGTTGGTACAGTGCAGTGAGTATGGTTGTCACAGTGCAGTCAGTTTGGTTGTCACAGTACAGTGAGTATGGTTGTTACAGTGCACTCAGTATGATTGTCACAGCACAGTCAGTATGGTTGTCAATTTGCAGTGAGTATGGTTGTCACAGTGCAGTCAGTATGGTTGTTACCGTGAAGTCAGTATGGTTGTTACAGTGAAGTCAGTATGGTTGTCACAGTGCAGTCAGTTTGGTTGTCACAGTGCAGTCAATATGGTTGTCACAGTGCAGTCAATATGGTTGGCACAGAGCAGTCAGTATGGTTGTCACAGTGCAGTCAGTTTGGTTGTCACAGTGCCGTTGGTATGATTGTCAAAGTGCAATCAGTTTGGTTGTCACAGTGCAGTCAGTATTGTTGTTACAGTGCAGTCAGTATGGTTGTCACAGTGCAGCAGTTTGGTTGTCACAGTGCAGCAGTTTGGTTGTCACAGTGCATCAGTTTGGTTGTCAGAGCGCAGTCAGTATAGTTGTTACAGTGCAGTCAGTATGGTTGGTACAGTGCAGTCAGTATGGTTTTTACAGTGCAGTCAGTTTGGTTGTCACAGTGCAGTCAGTATGGTTGTCAAAGTTCAATTGGGTTGTAGGGCTGTTATATAACCTCAATCTGACATTTGTATGGAGGTTCGACTCTAAGTTGAACAGTCTTTCACTTTCCACACTACTGCATGGTGCAGAAAGATATTTTTAGGCCATTTTAGCCAGAGCTGGAAATCTGTTTATTAACTGCCCAGTACTTCAGGGGTTTGTCTGAACGAGGTACAGTGATCTCTCCTACAATAATACAAATAACAGCAATTTGTATTGGCAGAACAGTAGTAAACAATTGTTAGTTTAGTCTCCACTCCAGTTTAAAATTAAATGGGAACATGCAGTTTGAAAAAACGCCACAAGATAGCATATGGGTAGGAAGTGGAGGTATCGGTTTAAGTATCAGTGCATTTGCACGAGTACAAGTACTCATGCAAATATTTGGTATCGGTACCAATACCGATACTAGTATCGTTATCGGTGCATCCCTAGTTGTTACAGTGCAGTCAGTATGGTTGTCACAGTGCAGCAGTTTGGTTGTCACAGCGCTGCAGTTTGGTTGTCACAGCACAGTCAGTATAGTTGTTACAGTGCAGTCAGTATGGTTGTCACAGTGCAGTCAGTTTGGTTGTCACAGTGCAATCAGTATGGTTGGTACAGTGCAATCAGTATGGTTGGTACAGTGCAGTCAGTTTGGTTGTCACAGCGCAGTCAGTATAGTTGTTACAGCGCAGATAGTATTGTTGGTATAGTGCAGTCAGTATGGTTGTTACAGTGCAGTCAGTATAGTTGTCACAGTGCAGTCAGCATGGTTGTTACAGAGCAGTTATTTTGTTTGTTAAAGTGCAGTCAGGATTGTTGTCACAGTGCAGTCAGTATGGTTGTCACAGTGCACTCAGTATGGTTGTTACAGTGCAGTCAGTATGGTTGTCACAGTGCAGCAGTTTGATTGTCACAGTAGAGCAGTTTGGTTGTGACAGCGCAGTCAGTATAGTTGTTACAGTGCAGTCAGTATGGTTGGTACAGTGCAGTCAGTATGGTTGTCTCAGTGCGGTCAGTTTGGTTGTCACAGTACAGTCAGTATGGTTGTTACAGTGCACTCAGTATGATTGTCAAAGCACAGTCAGTATGGTTGTCACAGTGCAGCAGTTTGGTTGTCACAGTAGAGCAGTTTGGTTGTCACAGCGCAGTCAGTATAGTTGTTACAGTGCAGTCAGTATGGTTGGTACAGTGCAGTCAGTATGGTTGTCACAGTGCAGTCAGTTTGGTTGTCACAGTACAGTCAGTATGGTTGTTACAGTGCACTCAGTATGATTCTCACAGGACAGTCAGATGGTTGTCAAATTGCAGTCAGTATGCTTGTCACAGTGCAGTCAGTATGGTTGTCAAATTGCAGTCAGTATGGTTGTCACAGTGCAGTCAGTATGGTTGTTACAGTGAAGTCAGTATGGTTGTTACAGTGAAGTCAGTTTGGTTGTCACAGTGCAGTCAGTAATGTTGTCACAGTGCAGTCAATATGGTTTGCACAGAGCAGTCAGTATGGTTGTCACAGTGCAGTCAGTTTGGTTGTCATAGTGCCGTTGGTATGGTTGTCAAAGTGCAGTCAGTTTGGTTGTCACAGTGCAGTCAGTATGGTTGTTTCAGTGCAGTCAGTATGGTTGTCACAGTGCAGCAGTTTGGTTGTCAGAGCACAGTCAGTATAGTTGTTACAGTGCAGTCAGTATGGTTAGTACAGTGCAGTCAGTATGGTTGTTACAGTGCAGTCAGTTTAGTTGTCACAGTGCAGTCAGTATGGTTGTCAAAGTGCAGTCAGTTTGGTTTGTCACAGTGCAATCAGTATGGTTGGTACAATGTAGTCAGTATGGTTGTTACAGTGCAGAAGTGTGGTTGTTACAGCGCAGTCAGTATAGTTGTTACAGTGCAGATAGTAGGGTTGATATAGTACAGTCAGTATGGTTGTTACAGTGCAGTCAGTTTGGTTGTCACAGTGCAGTCAGTATGGTTGTTACAGAGCAGTCAGTATGGTTGTCACAGTGCAGTCAGTATGGTTGGTGCAGTGCAGTCAGTTTGGTTGTCACAGTGCAGTCAGTATGGTTGTCAAAGTGCAGTCAGTTTAGTTTGTCACAGTGCAATCAGTATGGTTGGTACAGTGTAGTCAGTACGGTTGTTACAGTGCAGCAGTTTGGTTGTCACACCTCAGTCAGTATGGTTGTTACAGTGCAGTCAGTTTGGTTGTCACAGTGCAGTCAGTATGGTTGTTACAGAGGAGTCAGTATGGTTGTCACAATGAAGTCAATATGGTTGTCACAGTGCAGTCAGTTTGGTTGTCACAGTGCAGTCAATATGGTTGTCACAGTGCAGTCAATATGGTTGGCACAGAGCAGTCAGTATGGTTGTCACAGTGCAGTCAGTTTGGTTGTCACAGTGCCGTTGGTATGATTGTCAAAGTGCAATCAGTTTGGTTGTCACAGTGCAGTCAGTATTGTTGTTACAGTGCAGTCAGTATGGTTGTCACAGTGCAGCAGTTTGGTTGTCACAGTGCATCAATATGGTTGTCACAGTGCAGTCAGTTTGGTTGTCACAGTGCAGTGCAGTCAATATGGTTGTCACAGTGCAGTCAATATGGTTAGCACAGAGCAGTCAGTATGGTTAATACAGTGCAGTCAGTATGGTTGTTACAGTGCACTCAGTATGATTGTCAAAGCACAGTCAGTATGGTTGTCACAGTGCAGCAGTTTGGTTGTCACAGTAGAGCAGTTTGGTTGTCACAGCGCAGTCAGTATAGTTGTTACAGTGCAGTCAGTATGGTTGGTACAGTGCAGTCAGTATGGTTGTCACAGTGCAGTCAGTTTGGTTGTCACAGTACAGTCAGTATGGTTGTTACAGTGCACTCAGTATGATTCTCACAGGACAGTCAGATGGTTGTCAAATTGCAGTCAGTATGCTTGTCACAGTGCAGTCAGTATGGTTGTCAAATTGCAGTCAGTATGGTTGTCACAGTGCAGTCAGTATGGTTGTTACAGTGAAGTCAGTATGGTTGTTACAGTGAAGTCAGTTTGGTTGTCACAGTGCAGTCAGTAATGTTGTCACAGTGCAGTCAATATGGTTTGCACAGAGCAGTCAGTATGGTTGTCACAGTGCAGTCAGTTTGGTTGTCATAGTGCCGTTGGTATGGTTGTCAAAGTGCAGTCAGTTTGGTTGTCACAGTGCAGTCAGTATGGTTGTTTCAGTGCAGTCAGTATGGTTGTCACAGTGCAGCAGTTTGGTTGTCAGAGCACAGTCAGTATAGTTGTTACAGTGCAGTCAGTATGGTTAGTACAGTGCAGTCAGTATGGTTGTTACAGTGCAGTCAGTTTGGTTGTCAAAGTGCAGTCAGTATGGTTGTCAAAGTGCAGTCAGTTTGGTTTGTCACAGTGCAATCAGTATGGTTGGTACAATGTAGTCAGTATGGTTGTTACAGTGCAGAAGTGTGGTTGTTACAGCGCAGTCAGTATAGTTGTTACAGTGCAGATAGTAGGGTTGATATAGTACAGTCAGTATGGTTGTTACAGTGCAGTCAGTTTGGTTGTCACAGTGCAGTCAGTATGGTTGTTACAGAGCAGTCAGTATGGTTGTCACAGTGCAGTCAGTATGGTTGGTGCGGTGCAGTCAGTATGGTTGTCAAAAGTGCAGTCAGTTTGTTTGTCACAGTGCAATCAGTATGGTTGGTACAGTGCAGTCAGTATGGTTGCTACAGTGCAGCAGTTCGGTTGTCACACCTCAGTCAGTATGGTTGTTACAGTGCAGTCAGTTTGGTTGTCACAGTGCAGTCAGTATGGTTGTTACAGAGGAGTCAGTATGGTTGTCACAGTGCAGTCAGTATGGTTGTCACAGTGCAGTCAGTATGGTTGTCAAAAGTGCAGTCAGTTTGTTTGTCACAGTGCAATCAGTATGGTTGGTACAGTGCAGTCAGTATGGTTGCTACAGTGCAGCAGTTCGGTTGTCACAGCACAGTCAGTATAGTTGTTACAGTGCAGATAGCATGGTTGGTATAGTGCAGTCAGTATGGTTGTTACAGTGCAGTCAGTTTGGTTGTCACAGTGCAGTCAGTATGGTTGTTACAGAGCAGTCATTTTGGTTGTTACAGTGCAGTCAATATGGTTGTCACAGTGCAGTCAGTTTGGTTGTCACAGTGCAGTCATTATGGTTGTCAAATTGCTGTCAGTTTGGTTGTCACAGTGCAGTCAGTATCGTTGTTACAGTGCAATCAGTATGGTTGTCACAGTGCAGTCAGTATGGTTGTTACAGTGCAGTCAGTATGGTTGTCACAGTGCAGTCAGTATGATTGTTACAGTGCAGTATGGTTGTCACAGTGCAGCAGTTTGGTTGTCACAGTAGAGCAGTTTGGTTGTCAAAGCGCAGTCAGTATAGTTGTTACAGTGCAGTCAGTATGGTTGGTACAGTGCAGTCAGTATGGTTGTCACAGTGCAGTCAGTTTGGTTGTCACAGTACAGTGAGTATGGTTGTTACAGTGCACTCAGTATGATTGTCACAGCACAGTCAGTATGGTTGTCAAATTGCAGTCAGTATGGTTGTCACAGTGCAGTCAGTATGGTTGTAACAGTGAAGTCAGTATGGTTGTTACAGTGAAGTCAGTATGGTTGTCACAGTGCAGTCAGTTTGGTTGTCACAGTGCAGTCAGTATGGTTGTCACAGTGCAGTCAATATGGTTGGCACAGAGCAGTCAGTATGGTTGTCACAGTGCAGTCAGTTTGGTTGTCACAGTGCCGTTGGTATGATTGTCAAAGTGCAGTCAGTTTGGTTGTCACAGTGTAGTCAGTATGGTTGTTACAGTGCAGTCAGTATGGTTGTCACAGGGCAGCAGTTTGGTTGTCACAGTGCAGCAGTTTGGTTGTCAGAGTGCAGTCAGTATAGTTGTTACAGTGCAGTCAGTATGGTTGGTACAGTGCAGTCAGTATGGATGTTACAGTGCAGTCAGTTTGGTTGTCACAGTGCAGTCAGTATGGTTGTCAAAGTGCAGTCAGTTTGGTTTGTCACAGTGCAATCAGTATGGTTGGTACAGTGTAGTCAGTATGGTTGTTACAGTGCAGCAGTTTGGTTGTCACAGCGCAGTCAGTATAGTTGTTACAGTGTAGATAGTAGGGTTGGTATAGTGCAGTCAGTATGGTTGTTACAGTGCAGTCAGTTTGGTTGTCACAGTGCAATCAGTATGGTTGTTACAGAGCAGTCAGTATGGTTGTCACAGTTCAGTCAGTATGGTTGTCACAGTGCAGTCAGTATGGTTGTCACAGTGCAGTCAGTATGGTTGTCAAAGTGCAGTCAGTTTGGTTGTCACAGTGCAATCAGTATGGTTGGTACAGTGCAGTCAGTATGGTTGTTACAGTGCAGCAGTTCGGTTGTCAAAGCACAGTCAGTATAGTTGTTACAGTGCAGATAGTATGGTTGGTATAGTGCAGTCAGTATGGTTGTTACAGTGCAGTCAGTTTGGTTGTCACAGAGCAGTCATTTTGGTTGTTACAGCGAAGTCAGTATGGTTGTCACAGTGCAGTCAGTTTGGTTGTCACAGTGAGTCATTATGGTTGTCAAATTGCTGTCCGTTTGGTTGTCACAGTGCAATCAGTATGGTTGTTACAGTGCAATCAGTATGGTTGCCACAGTGCAGCAGTTTGGTTGTCACAATGCAGTCAGTATAGTTGTTACAGTGCGGTCAGTATTGTTGGTACAGTGCAGTCAGTATGGTTGGTACAGTGCAGTCAGTATGGTTGTCACAGTGCAGTCAGTTTGGTTGTTACAGTGCAGTCAGTATAGTTGTTACAGTGCGGTCAGTATTGTTGGTACAGTGCAGTCAGTATGGTTGGTACAGTGCAGTCAGTATGGTTGTCACAGTGCAGTCAGTTTGGTTGTTACAGTGCAGTCAGTATGGTTGGTACAGTGCTGTCAGTATGGTTGTCACAGTGCAGTCAGTTTGGTTGTCACAGTGCAGTCAGTATGGTTGTCACAGTGCAGTCATTATGGTTGGCAAAGAGCAGTCAGTATGGTTGGCACATTGCAGTCAGTTGTGTTGTCACAGTGCAGTCAGTATGTCTGTCACAGTGCATTCAGTATAGTTGTCATAGTGCGGTCTGTTTGATTTTTACAGTGCTATGCTTTGACAATCTTAAGTGAATCTGACAAATATAATTCTCTGTATAGAGCATTTTAGGATGGTACTGATACGTTACTATGTATGTGCATACCTAAAGGAAGCCACACCTGCAGGATGTTAGCTGCCCACAATGACAGTGACTAGGAAGCTCACAGGGCAGGGACCTGCCTCATCTCTGTGCTAATCATACTTCCTCTATAATAAACTGGCTGTTGGAGAAACTGTGGTGTACTTGAAATTATTGTAGATTTGTATTTAGAAATTACCAAATGTAACCTAAATCCACAATAATCCATTTTACTTTTCACTGTTTAAATGCTTTTGTTGCTCAAAATCTCTCCCTACATCTTCAATGGGAACCATTAGACTGTTTTATTCCAATCAAACAGAAATCACTTTGCAAATGGATTTTTGGACTTTTCAAATTTTAGACATTTGACTTACTGAAAAACAAAAAACAAAAAAAAAAAAAAAAACTTTTTGCCTGTTTTGTTTCATTCTGTGGCTTTTTACACATATTTTTGTCAATGTTAAAGTTCTTGTGTGTGCACGTTTCATACGTTAATAAACGATCTACGTTTGCGTATAAAGTTTAAATCACACTTCTAAACTTGAAATTATTGACAGATTGAATGTGGCTATTTATGATTGGCACATTATGTTTGGAGCTCTAAAAATATTATTTTTTTTAATCATAAAATTAATCAAAATGATATGAAATTTTTTAACACTGCATTCAAACAATCAATATTATATTAATTACTGTCCTGCATTACTTTAGCTATGGCCCAGAATGTTTTCCTTCCATGAAGCTTTTAAAAAAATTCCTCCAAAGTCTGTGATTCACCAGTGCCTTTTAGTTTTAGTTTGTTTTGTTTGAAATGTTTTGTGCTAAACTAGATTTTTATATTTTATCATTTTCAATTTCAAATTCAAATGTTGTTTTCTTGCACAATAAAAACAAACAAAATTTATACTTACCTGATAAATGTATTTATTTCCGGATATGGTGAGTCCACAGCTTTAGTAATTACTGTTGGGAATATCACTCCTGGCCAGCAGGAGGAGGCAAAGAGTAACACAGTTATACTGCTAAGTATCACTCCCTTACCCACAACCCCCAGTCATTCGACCGAAGGGAAATGGAGAAAAAGGAGTAACACAAGGTGTAGAGGTGCCTGAGGTTATAGTCAATAGAACAACTGTCTTAAAATAAAGGTATCAGGTAAGCATATATTTTGTTTTTCTTTCCTAAGATATGGTGAGTCCATGGCTTGAGTAGTTACTGTTGGACACCAATTACCCAGCTAGAGGACATGGATAAATAGGGAGGGACAAGACAGGCAGTCCTAAACAAAAGGCACCACCGCTTGGAGAACCTTTCTGCCAAAAGAAGCCTCAGTCGAGGCAAAAGTATCAAATTTGGAAAATTTGGAAAAATACGTAGAGAAGACCAAGTTGCAGCCTTGCAAATTTGTTCCACAGAAACTTAATTTTTCAAAGCCCAAGAAGAGGAAACAGCTTTTGTGGAATAAGCTGTAATTCTCTCAGGAGGCTGCTGTCCAGCAGTCTCATAAGCCAAACGAATTAAACCTTGTAACCAAAAAGAAAGAGTAGTAGCAGTAGCTTTCTGACCTTTACATTTCCCAGAGAAAGAGACAAAGAGGGCAGAGGACTGGCGAAAATCCTTAGTCGACTGAAATTAGAATTTAAGAGCACATACAACATCCAAATTGTGTAGGACCCAGAGAGGGAACAACAATTTCCTGATTGATATTTCTTTTAGAAACAACCTTAGGAAGGAAACCTAACTTTGTACGAAGAACCACCTTATCAGCATGAAAAATAAGATAATGGGAATCACACTGCAGAGCTGAGAGTTCCGAGACTCTTCGAACGGAAGAGATAGCAACAAGAAACAAAACCTTCCAAGATAACAACTTAATGTCTATGGAATGCAACGGCTCAAACGGAGCCATCTGTAAAACTTTAAGAACAAGGTTAAGGCTCCAAGGAGGAGCAACAGATTTAAAGACAGGCCTGATTTTGACCAAGGCCTGACAAAAAGATTGCACATCTGGCACATCCGCCAAACGTTTATGTAGTAAAACTGATAAAGCAGAAATCTGACCCTTCAGGGTACTGACTGACAATCCCTTCTCCAGGCTCTTGGATTCATACCAATAAAGATATTTACACCATATCTTATGGTAAATCTTCCTAGTAACAGGCTTGCGAGCCTGAATCATGCTCTCAATGACCGACTCCAAAAAAAAACACACGCTTAGACAGAACTAAGCGTTCAATCTCCAGGCAGTCAGCTTCAGAGAAATGAGATTTGGATGAAGGAAGGGACCCTGAATCAGAAGGTCCTTCCTCAGAGGTAGTCTCCAAGGTGGGAGAGATGACATCTCCACTAGGTCTGCAAACCAGATCCTGCGAGGCCACACAGGGGCTATTAAAATCACCAGTGTCCTCTCCTGTTTGATATGAGCAATGACTCATTGAGGAGAGCAAACGGAGGAAACAGTTATGCCAACGTTAAAACACAAGGAACCACCAGAGCATCTATCAGAATGGCCTGCGGATCTCTTGACCTTGAACCGTACCTTGAAAGCTTGGCGTTCTGATGGAACACCATCAGATCTAACTCCGGCACCCTCCATTTGAGGACTAAGCTGGAAAACACCTCCGGATGGAGTTCCACTCCACGGGATGAAGAGTCTGTCTGCTCAGAAAATTCGCTTCCCCGTTATCTACTCCTGGAATGTGGATGGCAGATAGACAGCAATTGTGGGTCACTACCCACTGAAAAATCAGAGTAACCTCCTTCATGGCTAAGGAACTCTGAGTTCCTCCCTTGTGATTGATGCAAGTCACAGAGGTTATGTTGTCTAACTGGAACCTAATAAACTGGGCTGAGGACAACTGAGGCCAAGCCAATAGAGCATTGTAAATCACCCTCAACTACAAGATGTTGATGGGAAGAGCAGACTCCTCTCGAGTCCAAAGGCCCTGAGCTTTTAAACGAGTTCCAGACTGCTCCCCAGTTCAGCAGGCTGTCATCCATGGTCATGATCACCCAGGAAGGTCTCCAAAAGCATGTGCCCTGAGACAGATGTTCCTGAGAAATCCACCATGGGAGAGAATCCCTTGACGACTGATCTAACTCTATTCTCCACATGGTCACCATTCCATTGTCTGAGCATGCACAACTGGAGAGCTCTCAAATGGAATCAATCAAAAGGAATGATGTCCATGGAAGCCACCATCAGACCGATTACCTACATACATTGAGCCACTGAAGGATGAGCTGTAGCCTGAAGAGAGAGGCAAGATGAAATGATTTTGTTTTTCCTGTCCTCTGTCAGAAAAATCTTCATCAATAGAGAATCTATTATGGTCCCTAAGAACACTACTCTTGTAGCAGGGGAAAGGGAGCTTTTTTCCAGATTCACATTCCATCCGTGGGAACGAAGAAAAAAACAACAATATCTCTTTGTGAGATTTTGTTTGTTGAAAAGATGACACCTGAACCTATATGTCATCCAGGTAGGGTGCCACAGCAATTCCACGAGAACGGATCACTGCCAAAAGAGCCCCCAGAACCTTTGAAAAAAATCTTGGAGCCATGGCTAGACCAAATGGAAGGGCCACAAACTGGAAATGTTTGTCCTGAAAGGTAAATCTCAGGAATCTGTGATTGTCCCTGTGAATAGGAATATGAAGATACGTATTCCTTTAGGTCTATGGTTGTCATGAACTGACTCTCTTGTACTAAAGGAAGAATGGAGCGTATAGTCTCCATCTTAAAGGATGGAACTTTGAGAAACTTGTTTAGACACTTCAAGTATAGAATGGGACGGAAAATTCCCTCTTTTTTAGAACCACAAATAGGTTGGAGTAGAACCCGAGACCCTGTTCCTGCACTGGAACTGGAACTATCATTCCAGGGAGGAAAGATATATACATTTCAAGAACTCCTCTCTCTTTATCTGGTCTGAAGATAATCTTGAGAGAAGGAATCTGCCTCTGGGAGGAAAAGTCTTGAATTCCAATTTGTAACCCTGGGATACTATGTCCACAGTCCAGGGATCTGAGACATCTTGTATCCAGGCTTGAGAGAACTGAGAAAGTCTGCCCCCCACCTGATCCAATCCCGGATCGGGGGCAAACCCTTCATGCTGATTTGGAATCAGCTGCTGGTTTCTTTGATTGTTTCCCCTTGTTCCAAGACTGATTGGGTTTCCAAGAAGACTTGGATTGTTCCTGCTTGGAAGAAGGGAAAGGCTTTCCTCTGAAGTTACGAAAGGAATGAAAATTACTCTGATGTCCTTTAGGCATATTCTTCTTAGCTTGAGGTAGAAAAGACCCTTTTCCACCCGTAATATCAGAAATAATTTCTGCCAAACCGGGTCCAATCAAGGTTTTGCTCCCCTGTAAGGAATCACCAGAAGCTTGACTTTAGAGGAAACGTCCACAGACCAGGATTTCAACCATAATGCCCTGCAGACTAGGACAGCGAAACTAGAACTTTTAGCTCCTAGTCTACCAACCTGTAAAATGGCATCTGCAATAAAGGAATTGGCCAATTTAAGAGCTTTAATCCTATACTGAATTTAATCCCAGGAAGTCTCTACTTGAAGAGAATCAGACAAGGCGTCGAAACAATAAGATGCCGCACTAGTCACAGTGACAATACACAATGCAGATTGCCATTGGAGACCTTGATGAACATAAATCTTTTTCAAATAAGCCTCTAGCTTCTTGTCCATCAGATCCTTAAAAGAGCAGCTATCCTCAATAGGAATAGTGGTTCTCTTAGCCAGAGTGTAAATGGCCCCTTCAACTTTGGGTACAGTATACCAAGGGTCTTTAATGGAGTCTTTGACAGGAAACATTTTCTTAAAAATGGGAGACGGGGAAAAAGATTTCTTAGGAGTGACAACGACAGGGGTATCGGAGTAATCTAAAGTAGCTAAAACCTCCTTTAACAATACAAGAAGGTGTTCAAGCTTAAATCTGAAGGATACCACCTCAGTCTCAGAAGAAGGAATTATACTGTCCGAATCTGAGATTTCACCCTCAGAAAGTCCCAACGTATCTTCCTCATCAGACTTATGAGAAAGGGCAACTTGGGAAGTAGAACTGAGGACAGGCACCCTACTTTCTGAATTTCTAGATTTCCTCTTTTGTTTTCCCTGTAATTTGGGAATGGCAGCTAATGCAGCAGATACCACTGAAGATACCTGGGCAGCAATTTCTGCTTTTAAAAAAACTCCACTATTAGTTATAGAGGAACCACAGGGCACTGCATGTGACACTTTTGAGGCTTAGGACGTAGCAGGAGAAAGCTGAGGTTATTATTTTAACAGCATCATCCTGAGAGACATTAGGCTCAAAAATGTTACCTTTATTTTGCAAGGTTTTCTTGACACATGAAGAACAAAATTGCATAGGAGCTGATATTTGTGCATCTAAACATAATAAGCATGAATTTATGAGAGCAAGCTCTTGGTCCATATCAGACATGTTGTGAAACAGTAATTAAACTTGTACAGATAAGTTTCAAAGATTTTAATATTCAATTAAAATAAGCTAAGGAAAAAATACACTTTAAATTTTATCCCAAATTAGGATTGATCCCCAGCTAAAATTAGTTGAAAAAAGGTAAGAAAAAACATTTAATAAACATCAAATAAACTTCTAAAATACCCCTCAGGCAACCCCACACCTCAATTACAGAGGTGCCTTACCGCTACCAATTAAGACCGGATCACCCAGAAATAGAGAAAAACAACTTTTTCCTCAGAAACGTTATGAAGTAAAGCCGGTCATGTGACCGCAACTGCCAAGCTCAAATTACTGCTGCCACACAGAGAGGCAATTAAAATAGCTTTCTGGTACACTTAGTACCAGAAATAACCGGTTTTTCAAACCATTCAGTTTAAAATGTTGCATCGTTTTATTTTAAAGCAAAGGGAAAATGAATAAGCTGATGAAATAGAAAATGCAGCCTTACTTTCAGTTTAAACTTGAATTGTTTTATCAAGTAAATATGTGTTATAAAATTAAGCCTAATAAAAACATTTTACCCTTTCTTTTTAAAAGAGTTTAAATGTTAGTCTCACACATGTTACAGTGCCTGCTTCATGCCCCAGTGTAACCCATACAACAGGATTATCTATGTCCCAATAAAAAAGCTGTCTTATAATTTGTTAAGTGCATGGTCTCCCCAACTGGAAGAAAAAGCACTTACCTGCTCCGCTGTCCGGCATGTAGACAGTTACAAGGTATAAGAAGACACAGTTCTTCGCAGAGACCTTTGAAAAGAAAGAACATAGTAGCCAACTCTGGCTTTCTAAACAAGGGCAGCAATTGTTAGGAAAATGCAGTAAGTACCTTTTTACAAGTTCCTAACTGCTTTAAAACCACCACTACCCGACTGCAAGGTATGACGTAGAATACGGCTATACCTCAAAACTTGCTTGTAGATTAAATTAAAAAAAATCTTCAGACACCTAAACTTCACCTTCTCCATGCACCAAAGGCAAAGAGAATGACTGGGGGATGCGGTTGATACTTAGCAGTTTAACTGTGGTGCTCTTTGCCTCCTCCTGCTGGCCAGGAGTGCTATTCTCAACAGTAATTACTCAAGCCGTGGACTCACCATATCTTAGGAAAGAAAATGGCTCTTCTTATTGCTCTGAAATTGATTAAAAAACTAAACTGCTTTGAAATGTTACATTTTACAAATTCAGACATTTTGTAATAGTAGGCCTTACATTCTTCTTGGTATAGTATTTCATATCCAAATACATTTAAAAAAACAACAACTGCCTATAGTAGATTCACAGACAAAAAATGGTAGCAAGGTAAATTAGTAATTGTTTACGTGATGATGACATTTCCACACCAATAGCAAACCTCTAGCTACAGATAGGTGAAAGGGACAGTAAACTTTATTTTTATGTGCATTGTATTTTAAACACTATAGTCCATAGATAGATGTATTCAAAAATGTTAAAAACTCACAAAAGAAAATATTTGTTTAATACTGGAATTGGTGTATGTTTATCTTAACTCTCCCTTCACCTCTTGCCTGCAGGTGTTTTTTTTTTTCACTTTAGAGATGGCTGTGGTACAACCTATAAGAAGCCATTACACCTGGCTAATATAAATAAAAAGAGGACACTTTACTAATTGCAGTTGTAAATGTGTTGTATTGCTGCAAGACCCATCGTTAGTTAGACCAAGAAAATAAAGGTGCTGAAGTTCTATCTGTTTATTTCAAAGTTACATCATCTGGTGGGATGGCGGGATGAACTGTTCACTGTCTCTAAAGGGAAAATAAAAAGCTGCTGGATAGTGACTAGTGAGCTAAGGTAAACATGCATCCATGGGGGTGGTGAACATATTTCTATTGTGAATTTTCAACTCTTTTAAAGAAATGCTTTCTCTACTACTACTAAATTGTTTAAAACATAATGCACAAAAAAAACAAAATTTATATAAAACCCACAATTTTCTTTCATTAATCAGATAGAACATGCAATTTTAAGCAACTTACTTATTTACCCCTATTATAACTTTTTCTTCGTTCTCTTGGTATCTTTATTTAAAAAAGCAGGAATTAAGACCTGGCCCATTTTTGGTTCAGCACCCTGGAGAGCGCTTGCTGATTAGTGACTGCATTTAGCCACCACTTAGCAAGTGCTACCCAGGTGCTGAACCAAAGATGGGCTGGCTCGTAAGCTTACATTCCTGCTTTTTCAAATAGAGATGCCAAGAGAACAAAGACAAATTGATAATAGGAGTGAAATAGAAAGTTGCTTAAAATCACATGCTCTATCTGAATCACGAAACAAAGAAAAATTGTGTTTCATATGCCTTTAAGTATCAAATATTAGATGGGTAGAAGATGAGTCTATATTGTAAACAATCGTTGCTACTCAAATTATAAGAAGAAAAAGCTGAATTCAGGCTTAGTTCATTGTAAAACATTAATGATTACAGATTTTAATCAATGAGCTATACATTTGCCACATTAGTTTGAAATACAATATGATCTGCACTATGAACACTTTACATTGGTATTGGATGAAAATTAAATGGGCTCTTTTCTTAATTGTGCACTCAACTCTGGTATTTTGGTATTTTTTTTACTTGTTTTTACATGGCATTTTAATACATTAGAAGAGCTGTTTGAATTGTGAAGCAGTACAAGTTATGACTGGAATACATTTGGAGCATGCCCTACATTCAGATTCAGTAAAAATGCATTCCTGGAAGTCTGGGAGCAGGGCAAAGGGTGGCTAATACCCACTTAAATGTTGTTCCTTCCATCTAAACATAAATATACACATGATTAACTAGATTGATGCCAGTGAGTCCTCAGTTTTGAAATGATGGACAAACTTTGTGTAAAACAAGCACTGCGCATGTTCTCACAGATTTGTTCAGACACCTTATATTTTTGAACCTTCTTAAAAAATATATGTCATAGTCTGTTTTAGTATCGAACAGTCTTTAATCAGTATTCAAATGCTAGAGTCAAATCTGCTATATTTGATTTTTGAATGTTAACATTTGTGTATAGAGAAATTCAAATGCAGAACAAATATTATTATTATTATTATTATACTTTATTTATGAAGCGCCATCATATTCCACAGCGCTGTCCATGGATACAGATCATTTAAATTAAACAATAGTATAAAACTTCTAAGACTAAGAGACAGGACAGAATTTACAAACACATACAGGAGAAATCGAGGGCCCTATTCCCGTGGGAACTTACATCTAGAAGGGTAGGAGGTTGAGAAACAGGAGGTGAGGACTGCAAGATTGGGAAAGATGTTAATGCAGAGTTAGAGGAGGGAAATGTTGTTAGGTAAAAGTAATATTATTGAGTTGGGTGGTAGGCTTCTCTGAACAGAAAAGTCTTCAGAAAGCATATAAAGGAAGAAAGATTTGGGCAAAGCCTGACAGCACGAGGGAGAGTGTTCCAGAGGGTAGGTGCTGCACGACAGAAGTCCTGCAGTCTAGCATGAGAGGAGGTGATAGTCGCAGAAGCAAGGAGCAGGTCATTGTTGGATCTTAGTGGGCGGGCTGGAGTATACTTGTTGATTAGAGAGGATAGGTAGAGGGGAGCGGAGTTGGTGAGCGCTTTGTATGCAAGGGTGAGAATTTTGAATTGAATTCTGTTGTGTATGGGGAGCCAATGAAGGGACTCGCAGAGAGGTGCAGCAGATACAGAGCGACGGGAAAGGTGGATCAGCCTGGCAGAGGCATTTAGAATGGATTGAAGAGGGGAGAGGCGGGAAAGAGGAAGGCCAGTGAGTAGGTTATTGCAGTAGTCAAGTTGGGAAATAACAAGGGAGTGGATTATTTGCTTTGTGGTGTTAGCGCACAGAAAAGGTTGATTCTTGGAAATGGTGCGTAGATGGTTGTGGCAGGATGTAGAAAGTGATTGGATATGGGGGGTGAAGGATAGATTTGAGTCAAGTGTAACTCTGAGGCAGCGGACTTGGGGCGATGGGGAAATGGTGATGCCGTCAACAGGGATAGAGAAGTCACAGGTCGGCGTAGAGCTTGAGGGGGGATAAAAAGGAGCTCAGTCTTGGACATGTTAATCTTTAGGTGGTGAGAGGCCATCCAGGAAGAAATACCAGATAAGCTGTTGCTGACATGAGAAAGGACAGAGGGAGAGAGAGCAGGGGTGGAGAGGTAGATCTGGGTGTCATCAGCATAGAGGTGATATTTGAAGCCATAACTGTTGATAAGTTTACCCAGAGAAGAAGTATAAATGGAGAAGAGTAGAGGACCCAGAACAGATCCTTGAGGTACTCCAACAGGCAGAGGCATTAGAGAGGAGGAGTCATTGCCAAATTACACAGAAAAAGACCTGTGAGAAAGATAAGAGTGAAACCAGGAAAGAGCAGTGCCACAGAGGACAAAAGATCTAAGGGTCTGTAAGAGGAGGGGGTGGTCAACTGTGTCAAAGGCAGCTGAGTGGCCAATGTTTTTAGCAGAGAGAAGATCGTTCATAACCTCTGTAAGGGCAGTCTCAGTTGAGTGTTTGGGGCGGAATCCAGATTGCAAGGGGTCAAGCAAGGAGTTGGCGGACAAGAAGTGGGTTAGGCGATTGTAAACTAGTTTTTCAAGGAGTTTTGATGTTAGTGGGAGCAGTGATATCAGGCGGTAGCTTTCAGGAGAATTAGGGTCAAGGGAGGGTTTTTTGAGTATGGGAGTGACTATTGCATGTTTGAAAGAAGATGGGAATGAGTCGGTAGAAAGAGATAGGTTGAAGATGTGTGTAAGAGCAGGAGTGAGGGTAGAAGATAGGAAGGGTATTAGATGGGAAGGTATAGGGTCGAGTGGGCAGGTAGTGAAGCGTGAGGAAGATAGCAAGGAGGAAACTTCATTCTCAGTGGCTGGATGGAGGATGCAGAGGGTGGCAGAGGGAGTAGCAGGGCCTGTTGATGGAGTATTGCAGGTTGGTGATGGGAAGTTGCTCCAGATAGAATGTGTTTTGTTTAAAAAGTAGTCTGCCAAGTCTTGAGAACTAAAGACAGATGAGGGGGTGGAGCAGGAGGGTAGAGGAGAGAGTTAAAGGTGGAGAAGAGTCATTTAGGGTTTGAGGAAAGAGTAGATGTAAGGGAGGAGAAGTAGGTTTGCTTGGCTAAGTGAAGGGCACAAGTGTATGAATGAAGCATAAACTTATAGTGTATGAAGTCAGGTTCAGAGGGAGTTTTCCTCCAGACACGCTCAGCAGTACGGGAGCATTTTTACAAATAGCGTGTTTGCTGAGAGTGCCAGGGCTGCAACTGACGGCGTGATGTTTTGCGCAGCTGTGGAGGGGCAAGTGTGTCTAGCGCAGAGGAGAGAGTTTTGTTATAGTGGGATGCTGCGAGATCAGAGCAGGTTATAGTGGAAGTGTGAGGGAGGAGATCTTGAATAGTTTTTGAAAATTGGAGCGGATCCACAGCATGCAGATTTCTACAGCTGCGGGGGCAGGATGGAGAAGTTGGTTTAGCTGTTGCGTTAATATTACAGGTGACCAGGTGATGGTCTGAAATGGGACGACAGGTGAGGTCAGATATAGAACAGAGGTGGGAAAATACCAGGTTGATGGAGTGTCCATCACGGTGGGTAGGGAATAGGGTGGATTGTGAAAGACCGAAGGAGGATGTAAGTGAAAGAAGTTTAGAGGCAGCAGGGGCAGATGGGTTGTCAATGGGAATGTTGAAGTCCCCAAGAATTAGGGTTGGTATATTTGTAGAGAGAAAGTGAGGAAGCCAGGCGGCAAAGTTGTCAAGGAAATGGGAGGTAGGTCCGGGAGGACGATGGATGACTGCCACTTTGAGGGAGAGGGGGGAGAACAGGCGAATACAGTGGACTTCAAAGGAAGAGAAGGAGAGAGATGGGATTGGAGGTAGGTACTGATAAGTGCAAGAGGGGGAGAGCAGGATACCATTTCTCACCTGGCCTAGGGGTATGGCTAAAGTGAAGACCACCATGTGTGAGAGCAGCAGTGGTCGGAAGGAGATAGCCAGGTTTCGGTAATTGCTAAAAGGGTGAAAGAATTTGAAATAAACATGGTTGTAAGTTTATTGCAGACAGAGCGAGAGTTCCATAGGCCTCTAGTTATCAAGCCGTCAACCGCAAATACGCTAGAATTCCGCAGCGTATTTGTGGTGAGGCTTATTTGCCTTAGTTATCAAAGGCTAGAGACCAGCAAAAGTAGAATATAGTGACTTAAGCTACGATCCGCCGGTCTCAGTCCGACACAGATCGATTCTTACGTCACTACAGATGTGCCGAACGCAAGTTCAGCACAATCTGACAACTTTTGCTAGTTATCAAATAACACCCTGGAGGCGGCAGATCCCATAGGAATCAATGGGAGTCTGACAGCAGCGAAAGCTCATGTTCGCTGCTGCCCGATATCCCATTGATTTCTATGGGAGATGTCTGCACCTAACACCCTAACATGTACCCCGAGTCTAAACACCCCTAATCTGTCCCCCCTACACCGCCGCCACCTAAATAAAGTTATTACCCCCTAAACCGCCGCTCCTGTACCCCGCCGCAACTATAATAAATATATTAACCCCTAACCCGCCGCTCCTGGACCCCGCTGCCACCTACATTATACCTATTAACCCCTAATCTGCCACCCCCTATACCGCCGCCACCTATATTAAAGTTATTAACCCCTATCCTGCAGATCCCGGACCCCCCTGCAACTAAATAAATTGTTTAAACCCTAAACCACCGCTCCCGGACCCCGCCGCAACTAAATTAAATGTTTAACCCCTAAATCGCCGCACCCGGACCCTGCCGCCACCTATATTAAACTTATTAACCCCTAAACCTAAGTCTAACACTAACACCCCCCTAACTTAAATATCATTAAAATAAATCTAAATACATATTACAATTATTAACTAAATTATTCCTATTTAAAACTAAATACTTACCTGTAAAATAAACCCTAATATAGCTACAATATAACTAATAATTATATTGTAGCTATTTTAGGATTTATTTTTATTTTACAGGCAACTTTGTATTTATTTTAACTAGGTACAATAGCTATTAAATAGTTATTAACTATTTAATAGCTACCTAGTTAAAATAAATACACAATTAGCTGTAAAATAAATCTTAACCTAAGTTACAAATACACCTAAAACTACACTATCATTAAATTAATTTAAAATATTACCTACAATTACCTAAAATTAAATACAATTAAATAAACTAAACTATAGTACAAAAAACAACAAACACTAAATTACAGAAAATAAAAAAAATTACAAGAACTTTAAACTAATTACATCTAATCTAAGCCCCCTAATAAAATAAAAAAGCCCCCCAAAATAATAAAATGCCCTACCCTATACTAAATTACAAAGTAATCAGCTCTTTTACCAGCCCTTAAATGGGCTTTTTGCGGGGCATTGCCCCAAAGTAATCAGCTCTTTTACCTGTAAAAAAAAAATACAACCCCCCCAACATTACAACCCACCACCCACACACCCCTACTCTAAAACCCACCCAAACCCCCCTTAAAAAAACCTAACACTAACCCCCTGAAGATCACCCTACCTTGAGCCGTGTTCACCCAGCTGGGCCGAATTATTCATCCAAGCGGGGCAGAAGAGGTCCTCCATCCGGCCGAAGTCTTCATCCAAGCAGCGTCTTTTATCTTCAATCACCCGGAGCGGAGCCATCTTCCATCCAGCCGACACGGAGCCGACTTCTTCCCACAACGTCCAAATACCGAATGCCTGGTCCTTTAAATGACGTAATCCAAGATGGCATCCGTCAAATTCCAATTGGCTGATAGGATTCTATCAGCCAATCGGAATTAAGGTAGGAAAAATCTGATTGGTTGATTTAATCAGCCAATCGGATTGAAGTTCAATCCGATTGGCTGATTGGATCAGCCAATAGAATGCGAGCCGACGCAGAGCCATCTTCTTCCCACGACGTCCTAACACCGAATGCCTGGTCCTTTAAATGACGTAATCCAGGATGGCGTCCGTCGAATTCCGATTGGCTGATAGGATTCTATCAGCCAATCGGAATTAAGGTAGGAAAAATCTGATTGGTTGATTTAATCAGCCAATCGGATTGAACTTCAATCCGATTGGCTGATTAAATCAACCAATCAGATTTTTCCTACCTTAATTCCGATTGGCTGATAGAATCAGCAATGACCACCATTACACATACACACCCACACATACAAATGCAAATACAGCAATGACAACTGTTACACACACATACTGCAATGACCACTGTTACACCCACACATGCACATACAGCAATTACCACCGTTACACACACCTGTACAGCAATGACCATCATAACACTGACATACATACAGCAATGACCTTGTTACACACACATACACATGCACATACAGTAATGACCACCATTACACACACGCACACATAAAGCAATTACCACCATTACACAAACCTGTACAGCAATAACTGCCATAATACACATAGCAATGACCACCGTTAAACACACTCACATGCATGCACACACACACAGATACAGCAATGACCACCGTTACACATACAAATAAAAAACAGCAATAACTATTCTTACACACACATACATACAGATTCAATGTTTTCTTACAGCGCTGAAAGTGTGGACCTATAGCTCCTGTCTATAGTGGGTCCCCAGGTGCCCACTTTTAGAAAATATGTGTCAAAACGTGGTTTAGAAAGGAGCGCCAAATCTTGGCGAGGTCTGGTGCGGTATAGGTGTGGAAATATGGTATTCTGTCTGAGAAATTGTATAGCGCTATAGCTCAGCTACAATTATGGTAGTTGTGCTGTATAGATGTGTAGGTTTTGATATCTAGATATAAGATCTAAGAGTGGCACAGTTGATACATAAAAGCATTTAATACATATTAAACATATAAAACAAGGGTGTCGTTTAAAATATATTTTAACAGAACGGCAAGAAATAATGTGTAAAAACACATAAACACATAAATATCTATAAAAACACGCGTGTTTTGCTTTTTAGCTGTATGTATAATGTCTCATAAAATTCGTCTCATATATAGTTGTGTTGGCATAAATCTGAAAATAATAAACAATAAAAAATAATAAAAAACAATGAAAAGTAAATAATGTCCAATAATCCCTTCTCAAAGTTAAGAGATATATAAAAAAAGGTTAAGTAGTGTCCAAAAATCCCTTCTCAAAGTTAAGAGATATAAATAGATTTTCACATGTGTATCCAAAAAATAAACTGTCCAAATTTAAGTGTTGTCCAAAAACGTGGTATAAATGAATAGTGCAAATCCAGCAGATTCAAAAGTTCTATTAAAAAAGCTTTGCAAAAAACATTTCAAAGAGACATTTAAAAAACATCAAAATGAAGGTAGAAAAAAAGGTCTATCAAAATATGGTGACAAAGAATAATCCGTGAAGTCAATCCAAAATAGTGATAAAAATAAGTCCAAAAAAGATGTAAAATATACAAAAGATAAAAAACAAAAAATAAATGATTAGTATGTGCACAAACTAGTGAGAGTGATCCCAAAAAGGGGGCTTATGTGGAGGGGTTATGTTTCCATGTAGAAAAATTATTAGCTGTATAAAAATAAAAAATAAAAAATAAAAATAAGCAAAAATACAAAAATATAAATAAAAATAATCCTAGGGAATCTTCAAACCCTGAAAATAAAAGATAATAACAATAGTGTAATACTGTATTATAATTCAACAATCAAGGAATAAATAGCTCACCATAGCTCTGTCAACGCGTTTCGGCCCTCAAGAGAGGCCTTTATCAAGACTATATATATATATAGTCTTGATAAAGGCCTCTCTTGAGGGCCGAAACGCGTTGACAGAGCTATGGTGAGCTATTTATTCCTTGATTGTTGAATTATAATACAGTATTACACTATTGTTATTATCTTTTATTTTCAGGGTTTGAAGATTCCCTAGGATTATTTTTATTTATATTTTTGTATTTTTGCTTATTTTTATTTTTTATTTTTTATTTTTATACAGCAAATAATTTTTCTACATGGAAACATAACCCCTCCACATAAGCCCCCTTTTTGGGATCACTCTCACTAGTTTGTGCACATACTAATCATTTATTTTTTGTTTTTTATCTTTTGTATATTTTACATCTTTTTTGGACTTATTTTTATCACTATTTTGGATTGACTTCACGGATTATTCTTTGTCACCATATTTTGATAGACCTTTTTTCTACCTTCATTTTGATGTTTTTTAAATGTCTCTTTGAAATGTTTTTTGCAAAGCTTTTTTAATAGAACTTTTGAATCTGCTGGATTTGCACTATTCATTTATACCACGTTTTTGGACAACACTTAAATTTGGACAGTTTATTTTTTGGATACACATGTGAAAATCTATTTATATCTCTTAACTTTGAGAAGGGATTTTTGGACACTACTTAACCTTTTTTTATATATCTCTTAACTTTGAGAAGGGATTATTGGACATTATTTACTTTTCATTGTTTTTTATTATTTTTTATTGTTTATTATTTTCAGATTTATGCCAACACAACTATATATGAGACGAATTTTATGAGACATTATACATACAGCTAAAAAGCAAAACACGCGTGTTTTTATAGATATTTATGTGTTTATGTGTTTTTACACATTATTTCTTGCCGTTCTGTTAAAATATATTTTAAACGACACCCTTGTTTTATATGTTTAATATGTATTAAATGCTTTTATGTATCAACTGTGCCACTCTTAGATCTTATATCTAGATATCAAAACCTACACATCTATACAGCACAACTACCATAATTGTAGCTGAGCTATAGCGCTATACAATTTCTCAGACAGAATACCATATTTCCACACCTATACCGCACCAGACCTCGCCAAGATTTGGCGCTCCTTTCTAAACCACGTTTTGACACACATACATACATACAAACAACAATAATGACCTTACACGCACACACACACATATATACATACATACATACATACATACATACATACATACAGCAATGACCACCCTTACACACACACACACACACACACATACAGCAATGACCACCTCACACACATATAAACACAGCAATAGCTACCCTTACACAAACCTGTAAATCAATGACCATCATCACACACACAAACACACATACAGCAATGACAACCCTTGCACACATAAACACAGCAATGGCCACTCCTATACACACACATATATACAGCAATGGCAACCATTGCACACACACATAGTCACAGCAATGACAGACACACATAAAAACAGCAATGACCACCCTTACACACACATAAACACAGCAATGACCACCCTTACACACACACATAAACACAGCAATGACCACCCTTACACATACACATACACATAAACATAGCAATGACCACCTTTACACACACACATACAGCAATGACCACTCTTACAAACATAAAAACAGCAATGACCACCTTTACACACACACATACAGCAATGACCACCTTTACACACATACAGAGTGGTCCTTCCACAATAAACCTCGATCCATGCACTTAAGGTGATTTATAGAGAGGGTACAATATTATCATACTATGGTACAAGTATGTGGTTATTATAAATTTTGGATTGAGATTTCTCTCGAATAACACAAACCTTTTCTAGAGCAATCCTTGCCCCTCACATTTGTCTGGGGGCATTTTACGTAAGAGTCTTTATGCCTAATATATGTGAGCCTCCAACTGGTCACAGTCAGTTTGAAGATTCTCATACTGTATACCGGTTGCACCAATCATTTACACATTGGGAATTTCCCTTCAGATCCAGATACTTTTCTGATCGCAATACTAGCATAAGAGAGACCCCTGTTACTACAGGTCCGATTGTTCACCCCATTACGATCACTGACCATTACCTACATACATTATAATCAACCCTGGTGAGAATTGTACCCATTTTTAATTATACCTATTAAAGTTTAAATCTTTTAATTTTATGATTTTTGTGTTGTACAAGTACATGTGGGATTAGAGTGCTACATGTGTATTCTTTTTTTTGCAACTCCCTAAAGTTGTTTGACTAAAAGTGTCTGAAAATACACAGCACCTATGGGCGACTATCATTGTGTATAAAGGACAGCTTTGTATTAGTATAAGCCCATCCCATCATTACCATACAATAGTAGTGCCATCACTCATGTCTTTTTCTGCACCTTTACACACACACATACAGCAATGATTATTCTTACACACATAAAAACAGCAATGAGCACCTTTACACACACACATACAGCAATGACCACTCTTACACACATAAAAACAGCAATGACCACCTTTTCACACACACATACAGCAATGACCACTCTTACACACATAAAAACAGCAATGACCACCTTTACACACACACATACAGTAATGACCACTCTTACACACCTAAAAACAGCAATAACCACCTTTACACACACACATACAGCAATGACCACTCTTACACACATAAAAACAGCAATGACCACCTTTACACACACACATACGGTAATGACCACTCTTACACACATAAAAACAGCAATGACCACCTTTACACACACACATACGGTAATGACCACTCTTACACACATAAAAACAGCAATGACCACCTTTACACACACACATACGGTAATGACCACTCTTACACACATAAAAACAGCAATGACCACCTTTACACACACACATAAACACAGCAATGACCACCATTACACACACATAAAAACAGCAATGACCACCTTTACACACACACACATACGGTAATGACCACTCTTACACACATAAAAACAGCAATGACCACCTTTACACACACACATAAACACAGCAATGACCACCATTACACACACATAAAAACAGCAATGACCACCCTTACACACACACACATAAAAACAGCAATGACCACCTTTACACACACACACTGTATATTATATATATATATATATATATATATATATATATATATATATATATATATATATATATAAATATATATATATATATATATATATATATATATATATAAATAAAAATATATAATAAACATGCAAGCCAGTGAGCTCACATACTTTGTCATAGACACACAGTCATATAAATCTATGTAAAGGTATTAACATATCAACTAATGCACCCATAGATACTCATAGCTCCACAAACACATACAGTACATTGACAACCATACACGATCATTATGTCATATATATCCATGCTGTCACATAACTGGTCCTGAACAAGCACCCACATCAAGCTCTCATTTAATCTTTCCATACCTAATTTCGTATAATTTTTCATTTCATAGATGCGCTATTGAAATTAGATCTGGGCTTTAGGATGGTAATTCCAACATTTGGTCATCTTGGTCCTCAAACCAGACCTGGACAAACCTTGTCGGGTGGCAAAGCACTCAATCTTCCTGAAACTGTCAGGGATCTGTGCCAAACTAATGCCAAAGTGTAGATGGTTTAAATTGTCCAGAATTTCTTGATAGCTGACAGCTATTAAGCTGAAGAACACTAGAACAAAAGGACAGACTTCGACCTAGCTGAGTATATGATATTCCAATGAATCTAACACAACACAGTGAAACACATAGGAGAGTTAGCACCCAGAAAGACAACGCACATCAATAAGAATCCTGAATAATTAAAGAAAGTTAGTTGTTAGTCAACTACATACATCATCTCATGTGCTTGAGCTCATGAATAACTAATATGTTACATGTAATTAAAAATGTACTTATAATGTTGAAATTATTTAATTTATAAGCTCTGCAAAACTTGCACCATGGGGCCGATTTATCAAAGCGTCAATCTGGGTGCATTCGCTGGAGTCAATACGCTCGCCAGACATCGCTGCCGTGAATCCACATTCGACACCCTTATTTATTAAAATGTCTGTCAAAAACATGCGCGTCAAGTACGGAGCAATGAGCATTGACGTCATGGATATTCAGTTTTTTCCAACTTTATTTATACTTATATCATTACTGTCCATGAACAAGCACATTTCTCTAAAGCTAATCTTTTATTTTTTATCTGTTAATGTCCAAGAAATAGCTAGATTTATGCCTGAACAAAAAATAATATAAAACATTAAAACTACTTTTGAAATGAATCTGTCCCTTGAAATTACATGTGATTATATTATTATTATTTAACATATTATTTAGATACCGAACATGCGTCTTTGTTGACTGTGTGATTTAGAAAGAGTATACAATTGTAATAAACTTTCTAATTTACATAAATATGTAATAAGCTTCATTCTCTTGCAGCATCTAACATAACCTTTCTGGATTTTCAAACTTGCAGCCTCAAGGGTGGCGGTTTGAACGATAGGTATGCTGCGGCGGAAAAAACGCGAGCATAACTGTTGAATGTTTGATAAATTGGGAAAAGGGTCAAATAGAGGCGAATGTGAATTAAAAAAAATCTGGAATGACGCAAGCATAGATCTGCGTTGGATTGAGATCACAGGAGCGTACATTACGTCACACATTTCAACATTTGACGGTGTTGATGCTTTGTTAATTACGGCAGATTCAATTTGCGTAGAATATCATGCGAGATTCAAGCGGATTCCATCGTATTATCAGTTGAAGCTTTGATAAATCGGCCCCCATGTCTTAGTTCTGGAGTAGTTCTAGAGCTTTAACTAGACACTCTGAAAAAAATTACTATGATAAAAATGCAAGCCCATGCACAGGGCTAGATAATGATAGTTTTATTCATTTTTGGAGTTTATTTATAACTTAAGTACATTTTCCAACATTATTTTAAGTGTGTTTTGCAAATTCACAATACAAATATTTTGAAATCATACTGACAATAGTACAACATTTTTGTGCAAACTCTCCAATAATTATGCAATATTAGATATATTAAACTGTAAATATCATAAGATAACATCATGCAAATTTTTCAGTTTTGCAAATTAACTATATTATAGTCCTTTGAAATTTCACATTATGTTTTTTTTAATACTCAATGGAATGACTGTATGTATTAGATGAGATTGATGCACTAATCATTATTATTTCAATGGTATGCTCATGAAATGACTGCATACCATGTGTACATTGAGTCAGTGGGACATTTTGCAGTTCCTATAAATTGCCTCTTGATCTTGTGGTACCCTAAAAACTTCATGGGTACAATATCTGGCTCCCAGGACACTAGCCATTCACTCCCATGCATAAAAGTTCATTTTTTGCACTATCCCTCGGTCATAAAGGGAGGAGAAATGAGTCTCTGGCTGTACAGACTGAGTCACCCGGAAACTGCCAAAAAAATTAGAAAACATGGACTGTTTTACAAAAAGCTATTGGATGACAGAAATCTGCTAGAGGCCATAAAGTGTATGCAGGACACCAAATTTTTCCAACCTTGGGTACAGGCCTCTTAGCTTAAGATATGGGCTTCAAGTGAATCTTTAACAGCACATATAAACCAAGAAGACTGGGGTGAGTCAAACAATGTATTTTACTATTTACACACCTTAATGTCCCTGAAGCAAAGCTTTTTAAGGTTATCTGTGCTTTTTGAGTGTAACTTCATTTGTCTGTCTGAGTTCTACAACAGAAAATATTTCCCTCACATTACCAACCACTCCTTTCTCACCACCATGAACTGGCCCAGCTCCTTTCACCACCTGTGCCCTTCTCGCCCCTCTCTCTCTCTCTTTGTTGTATGACTTTTTATGTTGCTTATATATATATATACACACACACACACACATACACATTATAGAGTCAAACACCTATACCATATCCATTTTAACCCTTATAAATTGTTCTATTAATATTTGAATTAAATATTTTCTTTAGAAAGTGTATTTATGAGTGCAATAGATTATTTTAATGTGTTTTTAGCGAACATTTTTTTTTTTTTAAACTCTTACACTTTACGCTAGGGGGCTGATTTATGAAGCAGTTAAGCTGCTTATTCCGCACGAGTCTTCATCAGGAGTTAAGACCACTGCTCCTTAACACGTCTGCCACCTCTGAGGCAGGGGACAGCATTGACACCTCATGTCGATTGGCCGCAAATGTGTAGGGGGCGGTATTTCACAAGCATTTCACACATAATGCTTGTGCAATGATAAATGCTGAAAGCATATGCTGTCTGCATTTATCGATGTCGAGTGGACATGATCTACTACAGCGGATCATGTCCGCCCAACAGTTGATAAATCGGCCCCTAGGTCTTTAGGTTTGCTAATCCTTTGAGCGCACATTTTTTTGCTCTCGAGCACAAGCATTTACTTTCAACTTGTAATATTTGTACTAGATAGCACGGTCAAGATATTGTTTATCGTGTCCAGTGCTAACATTAGAAGAAACACTAACTCTAAAGTGCTTTTATTACAATCTTTCCTATATGCTTCTCATAACAGACCTACAACGATCTTTTTTAAGTGTACAGTATTTTTAAACTTTAAGTACATAAAAAACATGAAACTTTTCAAATAAAAACGACTGCATAATTTTGGCAGGTATTTTAAGGACCATTAAATAAATAAGAATTGCACAATAAACAAATGTGTAATAAAAAGACAATGCAAAAGCAGTGCACTTAGTCTTAAAGGGACAGTCTACACCTTAGTCATCAGATTAAATTCTTACATTAGATTAAGCTGCAAATAGTCTCCTGGGCTGCACCCCTTTCTATATCATGCAGCAGGAACAGTAAAACTGTTATTTTAAAATGAATATTGTTTCTGGCCAGTTTGAAATGACTGCCAATCTCCACCCACCGATGACATCAAGATCTAGGCTGCATCTTTGCACTCTGCTGAATAGCATTGACAGTCTGTTGAAACTAGTGAGCCTTTTGTGATTGGAAGCAATATGCAGCACAGATCGTGATGTCATCAGTGGGTGGAGCTTGGCAGCCATTTCAAACTGTCCAGAAACAGTATTAATTTCAAAATTACCGTTACTGCTGCATTATACAGGGAGTGCAGAATTATTAGGCAAATGAGTATTTTGACCACATCATCCTCTTTATGCATGTTGTCTTACTCCAAGCTGTATAGGCTCGAAAGCCTACTACCAATTAAGCATATTAGGTGATGTGCATCTCTGTAATGAGAAGGGGTGTGGTCTAATGACATCAACACCCTATATCAGGTGTGCATAATTATTAGGCAACGTCCTTTCCTTTGGCAAAATGGGTCAAAAGAAGGACTTGACAGGCTCAGAAAAGTCAAAAATAGTGAGATATCTTGCAGAGGGATGCAGCACTCTTAAAATTGCAAAGCTTCTGAAGTGTGATCATCGAACAATCAAGCGTTTCATTCAAAATAGTCAACGGGGTCGCAAGAAGCGTGTGGAAAAACCAAGGCGCAAAATAACTGCCCATGAACTGAGAAAAGTCAAGCGTGCAGCTGCCAAGATGCCACTTGCCACCAGTTTGGCCATATTTCAGAGCTGCAACATCACTGGAGTGCCCAAAAGCACAAGGTGTGCAATACTCAGAGACATGGCCAAGGTAAGAAAGGCTGAAAGACGACCACCACTGAACAAGACACACAAGCTGAAACCTCAAGACTGGGCCAAGAAATATCTCAAGACTGATTTTTCTAAGGTTTTATGGACTGATGAAATGAGAGTGAGTCTTGATGGGCCAGATGGATGGGCCCGTGGCTGGAATGGTAAAGGGCAGAGAGCTCCAGTCCGACTCAGACGCCAGCAAGGTGGAGGTGGAGTACTGGTTTGGGCTGGTATCATCAAAGATGAGCTTGTGGGGCCTTTTCGGGTTGAGGATGGAGTCAAGCTCAACTCCCAGTCCTACTGCCAGTTTCTGGAAGACACCTTCTTCAAGCAGTGGTACAGGAAGAAGTCTGCATCCTTCAAGAAAAACATGATTTTCATGCAGGACAATGCTCCATCACACGCGTCCAAGTACTCCACAGCGTGGCTGGCAAGAAAGGGTATAAAAGAAGAAAATCTAATGACATGGCCTCCTTGTTCACCTGATCTGAACCCCATTGAGAACCTGTGGTCCATCATCAAATGTGAGATTTACAAGGAGGGAAAACAGTACACCTCTCTGAACAGTGTCTGGGAGGCTGTGGTTGCTGCTGCACGCAATGTTGATGGTGAACAGATCAAAACACTGACAGAATCCATGGATGGCAGGCTTTTGAGTGTCCTTGCAAAGAAAGGTGGCTATATTGGTCACTGATTTGTTTTTGTTTTGTTTTTGAATGTTAGAAATGTATATTTGTGAATGTTGAGATGTTATATTGGTTTCACTGGTAAAAATAAATAATTGAAATGGGTATATATTTGTTTTTTGTTAAGTTGCCTAATAATTATGCACAGTAATAGTCACCTGCACACACAGATATCCCCCTAAAATAGCTAAAACTAAAAACAAACTAAAAACTACTTCCAAAAATATTCAGCTTTGATATTAATGAGTTTTTTGGGTTCATTGAGAACATGGTTGTTGTTCAATAATAAAATTAATCCTCAAAAATACAACTTGCCTAATAATTCTGCACTCCCTGTATAGAAAAGGTGCAGGAGACTATTTGCAGCTTAATCTAAGGTAAGACTTTAAGATGACTAATGTGTAAACTGTCACTTTAATTTCAATTGAGTATTAGTTTTTTTTTCTGACAAATTTCAAAGTTAGTTAAAATTTAATTCACTCTGCATCATGTGACAGCTATTAACCAATCACAAAATGCATTTATGTATATGCTGTGAACTCTTCCAAATGCTCAGAAGTAGCTGGTTCTTCAGAAAGCGTGCATATAAAAAGATTGTGCACAATGTAAATTGGAAAGCTGTTTACAATTGCATAATCTATCTGAAATCTGAATCATGAAAGTTTAATTTTTGACTTTAGTGTTCCTTTAGATTCTCTAGGTCAGTGTTTCTTAACAGCCGGGCCGCGGCCCACTACCAGGCCGCGACGGCCCTACTG